>NC_068985.1:15325411-15331597 GCF_001194135.2 Octopus bimaculoides
TGTGTATCATCATCATCATTTAACGTCTGCTTTCCATGCTAGCATGGGTTGGACGATTTGACTGAGGACTGGTGAACCAGATGGCTGCACCAGGCTCCAATCTGATCTGGCAGAGTTTCTACAGCTGGATGCCTTTCCTAACGCCAACCACTCCGAGGGCCAGTCAGGTGGTACTGGCAACGGCCACGCTAAAATGATGTTTTTACGTGTCACCTGCACAGGAGCCAGTCCAGCAGCACTGGTAACACCCTCGCTCGAATGTTGTTTTTCATGTACCACCGGCACAAGTGCCAGTAAGGCAGCGCTGGTAACGATCACGCTCAAATGGTGCTTTTTACGTGCCATCAGCACGGGGGGGCAGTCAGTGGCCCTGGCAACTATCACACTTGGATGGAGCTCTTAGTGCTCCACTAGCACGGATGCCAATCATGTGGTGCTGTCATTGAATTTGAATTTGATTTCACTTGCCTCAACATATCCCCTACAGCAAGACACCTGTTTCTGTCTCTCTGTTTCACTATAACCTTTCATCATTTGACACAAGATCCCCTCCAATTCCCCCTTCCCCCTCAAAGAATCCTATGTCTTGCAAGTTACTTGGTAACCCTGCCAGTACTGGTGCCACTTCCCAAGCATCTAGTCCATACTGTAAAGTGGCTGGCATTCGGAAAGGCATCCTGCTGTAAAAATGATGCCAAACTAACCTCGCCTGTGCTTGTGCTGTGTAAAAAGCACTCAGTCCACTCTGTGGAGAAGTTGGTGTTAAGAAGGCCATCTAGCATTAAAAAAACCCTGCCAAAACACACAGAAGTTTGATGCGGGCTCCTGTCAAACCATCTAACCCATGCTATCATGGAAGGAGGATGATTTGAATTCTGCAAATCTCCATCTTCACTATGCCTTAACTCACATCTGTACCAAACCATAGAGAAGTATCTTCTATCTTTTTCCTTCTTTCATGATGCTGTCTACATCCATCATGTTACGCCTGTAACTCCAATTATCTTTTCCCTGAAGAACACTCTCTGAAATCTTGGATTTTCCACTCCCTACCGCAACTTCACTTGTGTACTTTCAGTTGATTTTTCAAAATAATACATGCCTTACTGATGCAGACTACCACCTGTCTCTTTTCGATTTACCCTCTTCCTGTTCCCTCTCTCAACTGAGGGGCGGAGTCTTCATTTTGCAAGTTATTTGGTGACACCCACTAGTGTTGGCATCATGTAAAAAGCACCAGTGTCGGTGTCGGTGTCGTTAGGAAAGGCATCCAGCCTTCAAGACTGTGCCAAAGCAGACAATCGTGTCTGGTGCAGCTCTCCGTCTTGCCAGCTCCCGTCAAACTCTCCAATCCATTCCAGCATGGAAGACAGACATTAAATGATGAAGACGGTGGCCTCACTGCTGCTGGTGCCACATAAAAGCACTCAGTAGTATACTTTGTAAAGTAGTTGCTGTTAGGAAGATCATTCAGCCATAGAAACCATGCCAAAGCAGAGAGCAGGGTTTGAAGCAGTCTCCTAACTTGCCAGTTCTTGTAGAACTATGTAATTCTTGCCAGCATGGAAAATAGCTTGCTTCCCAACCACATAGTTCCGGGTTCAGTCCCACTGTGTGGCAACTTGGGTAAGTGTCTTCTACTATAGCCTCGGGCCAACCAAAGCCTCGTGAGTGGATTTGGATGACAGAAACTGAAAGAAGCCTGTCATATATATATGTTTGTGTGTCTGTGTTTGTCCCCACACCATCGCTTGACAACCGATACTGGTGTGTTTACGTCCCTGTGACTTAGTGGTTCAGAAAAGAGAGTGATGGAATAAGTATTAGGCTTACAAAGAATAAGTCCTGGGGTCGATTTGTTTGACTAAAGGCAGTGCTCCACCATAGTCGCAGACTGAAACCAATAAAAGAATATATATATATCTTGAGCGTGGGGGCACAATGGCCCAGTGGTTAGAGCAGCAGACTCGCAGTCGGAGGATCGCAGTTTCGATTCCCAAATCGGACGTTGTGTGTTCATTGAGCGAAAACACCTAAAGCTCCACGAGGCTCCGGAAGGTGGGAGGGGGCAGCCCCTGTTGTACTTTGTCGCCCCAACTTTCTTTCACTCTTTCTTCCTGTTTCTTGAGTAAAGCTGCGATGGACTGGCATCCCGTCCAGCTGAGGAGGAACACATACACCATAGAAACCAGGAAACTGGGCCCATGAGCCTGGCTAGGCTTTAAAAGGGCGCATAAATAAAAAAATATATATCAAGCCAAGTAAAATCACAGTCGTGACAGATACTGGTGTCATGTAGATGGCACGTAAATGCACTCATTACACTCTCAGAGTGGTTGTTGGTGTCAGGAAGAGCATCCAGCTGTAGAAACCATACCAAATCAGACTGGAACCTGGTGCAGCACTGATCAAACTGTCCAACCCATGGACAACGGATGCTGAATGATATTGATATGTATCATCATCATCAATTATTTAACGTCAACTTTCTCATGGGTCAGATAGAGTTTATACAAGGCTGATATTTTGCGGCTGGATACCCTTCCTGTCACCAACCCTCACCTATTTCTAAACGAGGTAATATTTCCCCATAGCCAGACATGTTCTTGCGTAATATTGGAAATGAATTTCTGCCGAGGTTGACTTTGTCTTTCGCATACTGGAGTCAATCTAATCGACTGGCCCCTTCCCCAAAAATTTCAGGCCTTGTGTCTAGAGTAGAAAAGAATATTGGGAATGAACGACACTACTTGTATAACAGTGACAATCATTTACAATCATAACGTGATGTCAAGACACGACATGATCACACAGACACACACACACATACATATTCAGTTCTCATCTACCAGATTCATTCACAGGGCTTTGGTCAGCCCTAGGCTTAAGGAGAAGCCATGCAGTGAAACTGAACACAACCAAGTCGTTGGGATGCAAACGTCTTATCACTTGGGTATGACTTGGTAGGGGTTACTCTAAGATACTAAGTGTTTTGATGGAGCAGAGACTAGTATTACTTCTAAATATTGTTCTGCCTCAATTGACAAGACCTCTACTCAGATATGTTTGACTCACGAGCATTTGAGTGTATTAAGGACTATATAATCATACCTCTGTAACCTCACTTGGAAGCAGGTGATGGGGTGTCAGAAAGGGGTCCAGGCCATAAAAAACTCTGCCTTAAAATACTCTCATCTAACCCTTGCAAGCATGGAAAAGTAGATATTCTTTTCTATTCTAAGCACAAGGCCTGAATGGGGGGGAGTCAGTTAGATCAACCCCAGTACGCAACTGGTACTTAATTTATCGACCCCAAAAGGATGAAAAACAAAGTCAACCTCGGCAGAATTTGAACTCAGAACAAAAAGACAGATGAAATACCATTAAGCATTTTGCCCAGCGTTATAACATTGCTGCCAGCTCACCACCTTTAAAAAAGTAGATATTAAACCAATAAGATATGATTTGAAGGAAATTTGGTTGCTATTTCTATTTGTGCCTTCATGTTGCATCTTTTTCTTGTGTTCTTGTGTTCTGTATATGTGTGAGGTGCCATTTAAAGGCACTCGTGCGAGCGCATTGTACAAGTGCTTATGCCGGTGGCACATTAAAAGCACCCAGCACGGTGTAAAGTGGTTGGTGCTAAGAAGGGCATCCAGCTGTAGAAACCAGGCCCAATCAGACTGAAACCTGGTGCAGCATGTCAAACTGTCAACCCATGCCAGCATCGAAAACAGATATTAAAGGATGATACACACACACACACACACACATACATATATATACATACACATGTGAAGGTGCATGGCTCAGTGGTTAGAGTGTTGAGCTTACGACTGTGAGGTTGTGAGTTCGATTGCCGGACCAAGCTGCGTGTTGTGTTCTCGAGCAAGACACTTTATTTCACGTAGCTCCAGTTAACTCAGCCGTAGAAATGAGTTGCGACATCATTGGTGCCAAGCTGTATCAGCCTTTGCCTTTCCCTTGGATAACATCAATGGCGTGGAAAGGGGAGGTCGGTATGCATGGGCGACTGCTGGCCTTCCACAAACAACCTTGCCCAGACTTGTGCCTCGGAGGGTAACTTTCCAGGTGCAATCCCATGGTCATTCATGACCAAAGGGGGTCTCCTCAATACACACATAAATCTCTTGTTCTTCATATCCACATGGTCTTTAATACGTACCCATATATATATATATGGCGTTAGGAAGGGCATCCAGCTGTGGAAACTCTGCCAAATCAGATTGGAGCCTGGTGTAGCCATCTGGTTCACCAGTCCTCAGTCAAATCGTCCAACCCATGCTAGCATGGAAAGCGGACGTTAAACGATGATGATGATGATGTGTGTGTATCAGTGGCAATATTTCTGAGAATTCTTGGTCCTTGAGATTATCTCTCCTCATTTGAAGTTGGTGCCGACTGCCACCAAGCGATTGTTCTATCCTCTCTGGAGGGAAAGTTAACTTCAATAAATCAGAAATTTATCTTGTATATTATTTAATATACCATTATTCATCTTTGTTGTTTAAATGCATACCACTGGGCAATCTGAATTATTTCTCTCGGTTCATTTTCGTTTCCTTTTTGCAAATTGCTTAGACCATAAATCTTTTCTTTTTCTATATATTGTCTCACTGAAAATAAGGTCAGATAGTTGCTGTGCTGATGATGTTTATTATGGTGAAAGCATGCACACCAGTCCTCTTAATGGCATGCCAATTTTGGAGAATTCATGATACTTGAGATTATTTCCAATTCCGATTTGAAGTCGGTACATATTGCCACCAAACAATTGTATTACCTTCACTAGAAGGTGAGTGTTTATTGAGTGAAATAAACAGGCTTCTGTGTGGTCGCTAGACCTGCTAGAAATAGTAGCCAAACATTCAAATTACATTCTACTTTCTTGAAAGAAAAACTGAAGGGTACATAGATTATCTCTTAATTCACTTTCATTTTATACCTGGCTGTTGTGCAGGTGCAATGGCCCAGTGGTTAGGGCAGCGGATTCACGGTTTCAATTCCAGGACCTGTCGTTGTGAGTGTTTATTGAGCAAAAACAACTGCATCTCCACGACGCTCCGGCAGGAGATGGTGGTGAACCCTGCTGTATTCTCTCACCACAGCTTTCTCTCACACTTTCTTCCTGTTACTGTTGTGCCTGTAATTCAAAGGGCCAGCCTTGTCACGCTGAATCTCCCCGAGAACACGTGTTTGTGGAGTGCTCAGCCACTTGCACGTTAATTTCACGAGCAGGCTGTTCCGTTGATCGGATCAACTGGAACCCTCGTCGTCGTAACCGACGGAGTGCCACGAATATCTGGCTATCTATCAATCTGTGTGTGTGGAACAAGGACCTTTCTCCTTTCCTGTCTGCCAAATTACTTAGCAACCCCACTATGCTAGTAGCACGAAAAAAGCACCGGGTACAATTGTAAAATGGCTGGCATCCAGCCTTAGAAAGCTGGCGTGGAGCGCGAGGCAATTCTGTGGGTCACGGGTTCCTGTCAAACCGTCCAACTCATGCCAGCGTGGAAAACGGACGTTAAATGATGTATATTGAGGTCGAATATGTTTGTGTTTATTTAACTTACCCTGAATATGATAGTTAAGTTGGTACTACTAAAGCAGCGCGGACCCGAACGCGCAGTCGCGCGTCCGCGTTAACTAGTCTTGAGTAGTCGATCCTAACCCTAACCCTAACCCGCGTGTGCAAATAAATACGTGGTTAGGGTTAGGGTTAGGATCGACCACTCACGACTAGCTAGCGCGGACGCGCGACTGCGCGACCGGGTCCGCGCTGCTTTAGTAGTACCGTTAAGTTTTGTCCACATAGCTTTAAAACTTTAAATTTTAAAAATTTTTCTACTGTATTATTCTCATTGATAAAGTGTATCATTTTATACTCATAATCATCTCAGGTATCCCAGAATTTTTTTCTTCTTTTTTTTTTACCATATACTGGACTAAGTGGCATAAATACATTATCTCTTCAGCAATGTAATGTGATTGACGTGAATTGCCAAAAACCGGCTTTTGAAAATTGTCCCAGTTTCAGCTCACCGGAAGTTAACCACCTCTTTCTCTCTCCCTCTCTCTATCTAACTATTCCTGTATATATATATATATATATATATTTAGATAGATATAATATATAGATATAATATATATATATAGATATAA
>NC_068985.1:15332143-15339167 GCF_001194135.2 Octopus bimaculoides
AATTTCATTAAAGCAGGTATGTGACGTGGGAAAATATTGGGATTTTAACAACAATATCGAAACAATAGTTTCTACATTTTAACCAAATGAACATAGAAAGTGCACTTTACATACCTGCTTTAATGAAATTTCCACACTTTAAAATTGGGGTGGGGGTTAAAATTTTGAATCTTTTTTTCTTTTTTTTTTTTGCATATCCCTAATCTCCGACGTGTATAACCTAGGAATATGCGTGCGCGTGTGTGTATACATATGTAAAATATCAACCAGGAGAATTGAGTGAGCTATTAGTTTTATTACGTGTGTGTGTGTACCTGAGGCTAACGGCTTGTTCTCCAGTATTGATTTTTTACATTAGCAGGAAGCTACCAATCTCTCTATGAGAGTTATATTTGTCGATTAAATCATCTTCAATATATTCTAACGACTGACTTCAGAACCGATCGAAAGCTATGTCGGTCCCGCGGGATTTGAATGTTGGGTGACAACTTTTTGTTACTGCGTGGCATTTGTTCCCCCGTAGTATTAACTCTTCAAAGGTCAAGTTGGCAAACGGTAGGGCTCTGGTCCAAATAACTTGCGATAGCTGACTTAAATAAACAGTTTTCTATGTGGTCGCTAGACTTGCTAGAAATGGTAGCCAAACCACATTAAAATTACATTCCACTTTCTTGAAAGAAAAACTGAAGGGTACATAAAATAGTAAAGTATTAGATACATTATGTCCGAAAATAATATGAGATGGTCGTTGCTGGAACGCGGTTGATCATTGATCGATTTGATCAGAGTAGATTGACTTGGGCTTAAACAACTGCTGAGCCATGTTATTCTTGATTGAACAGAACTAATGATCAAACGCATTCCAGTCATGACTAACCCGTCTTCTTTACGGGTATCTGGGACTACGCTATGCAATGTGCTCCTTTCGCTTCAAGGACAGCAGAGATTGGATTTGGTGAATATTTAGCTGGCGTTTCCATTAGGCTGAACAATTACATGGAGACTCCACTCAACTCTGCACATGTGTGTGTGTGTGTGTGTGTAGCATTTATTTCAGATTCGTCCCCATGGACATCATCATCATCATCAACATCAATGACCATATGTCTTTTCTGTAGCCAGTCCTCACCTGTCTCCAAGTGAGGTAATATTTCCTATTGCTGGGCTTGTTTTACTATATAACAGTGGTTCCAAAAGTGGGCAGTATTGTCCCCCTGGGGGAGGGGGTGGAAAGTTCTAAGAAAAGTGGGGCGATAATGGGGTAGCGATTCATGTAATAACGGGGGTGGATTATTTATTAACGTTGATGTATATGTAATAATTCACACACATAAATTAATGAGTGAGAGTTAATCGTTAATACTCTGTATGATAAAGAGCCCAGAAAATATGTTGTAAAAGGCATTACTTGACATTCTTTCAATTCTTTTGGAGGGGTTTTTCTCAGCCATGTTTTAACCAAGGACCCCGTTGATACCTATTGAATGAACTGGACCCTCAGAGCCAAATGATGCTTAGAAATCCTATTATATCTTTATTATCAAATATTATTAGGGATTGTATAAAAAAATTGGTTGGAATGTTTTATGTATTGTAGAAGTGATGCCAGTTTATTGGAAATAAATTTTAGCAATGAAATCTTAATTAGACTCTCAAGGGTCATATCTGATTGAGAATCACTGTTTTAAAGAAATTTTTGTAGAATTATCCAGATAAATACTTTCCACATTGGCACCACAATAAATGTCAACTATCCTAAAATATGTTGAAGAATTATTAATTTGACTACATCAGACAGGACTAACCTTTTCTCAGGAAGTGGGTCACACGAGGCACATGGCTCATTATCAAACAGGTCACACTACTGAAAAAAAGGTTCAAGGTAATTTTTTTTTGTTGGGGATGTCCTTCAGAAAGTCCTACTGGTTGCCAATAACTGCACTCTAACTGTGAAGGGAACCTGTGGTAGAGGTAGACCCGGGAAGACATGGGACAAGGTGGTGAAGCATGATCTTTGAACTTTGGGCCTCACAGAGGCAATGACTAGTGACCGAGACCTTTGGCGATATGCTGTGCTTGAGAAAACCTGTCAAGTCAAGTGAAATCATAGTTGTGGTTGAATCTAGTGTCATGTAACTGGCACCCGTTGGCACATAAAAAGCACCTTTTGAGTGTTAGGCGTCACAGAGGCAAAGTGGCCAATGCTGGTGGCACGTGAAAAGCTCCTTTAGAGTGTTGGGCCTCACGGATGCAATGACAAGTGACCGAGACCTTTGGCATTATGTCTTGCTTGAGAAGAAGACCCATTGAGCCATGTAAAATCGCAGTCATGGCAGATACTGGTGGCATGTCTGTCTTTTTGTCTGTCCTTACGTTCTGAGTTCAAATTCCACCAAGGTCGACTTAGCCTTTCATCCTTTCGTGGTCGATAAATTAAGTACCAGTTATGTACTGGGGTCGATGTAATCGACTTAATCCCTTTATTTGTCCCCTCTATGTTTGCCCCTTGTGGGCAATAAAGAAATAAGATACTGGTGGCATGTAAAAGTACCCATTACACTCTCGGAGTGGTTGGCATTAGGAAGGGCATCCAACCATAGAAACCATGCCAAATCAGACTGGAGTCTGGTGCAGCCTTTCAGCTTGCTAGCCCTGGTCAAAACTGTCCAACCCATGCCAGCATGGACAACAGATGTTAAATGATGATGATGATGAAAAATAGTTCTACTAATACACTAGTATTAGTAGAATTCCTTAATTTATGAGGTCTAAATGTCTCTGCTTGAATCTTCAAATTAAACTTAATATAGTCAAGAAAACTAAGAAAGCAGAGAGCATTTTGTTAAAGCCTTGGGAATACCGCTTTCAAGTCAGCAGATGTAAAAAAAAAAAAAATGCAACAAAAGTGTAGGTTATTGTTCTTAAATTCTTCCTTCCACTTGCTCAAGGGGAAAAGCCATCATGTACAGCTGATGTGAAGAATTTTTCAGGATTAGCATTTGTAAATTTTTGAAATTCTTTATATTCATTTCAGTTCTTAGACCCATTGCTGAAATACGGGAAAATATTTCTGGTTAACTCTGCAAAATAATGTCACTCAGTGTTGGCTTTTGAATTACACAAGTGCAATGAGTGCTAATGAGACACCAGACCATCATCATCATCGTCGTCGTTTAACGTCCGCTTTCCATGCTAGCATGGGTTGGACGATTTGACTGAGGACTGGTGGACCAGGAGGCGACACCAGGCTCCAAACCCTTTCATCACTTTATTTCTGTTGAAACTCAGTAATTTTGTTCCTATTAATTTTGAAAATAACAAAGAATTTAATAAAATAACTTTCTCATTATTAAGATGGTGTTTTTTAAGGCAGCGAGCTGCCAGAATTGTTAGCATGCTTGACAAAATGCTTAGCGGTATTTCGCCCATCGCTATGTTCAAATTCTGCCGTGGTTGACTTTGCCTTTCGTCCTTTCAGGGTCGATAAATTACCAGTACCAGTTGCGTACTGAGATTAATCTAATTGATCTATAGCAGAAAGGATTATTAAAATGGTGTTTGGAACAGAAATTAATCTGAAATCTGAAAAGGAAATCTACCTTTCCTTTTAAATTTGCAGCTATGTCCCAACATAAAGCACCCAATACACTCTGTAAAGTGATTAGTGTTAGGAAGGGCATCCAGCCATAAAAAATATGCCAAAGCAGACAACAGAGCCTGGTGCAGCTTTCCGTTTTGCCCACTCCGATCAAACTGTCCAATCCAATCCAGCGTGTGAAACACCGGGGTCGATGTAATCAACTAGTCCTCTCCCCAAAAATTTCAGGCCTTGTGCCTTTAGTAGAAAGGATTATTACCATTATTTTTAAGGCAGTAAGCTGGCAGAATTGTTAGTGTGCTGGGCAAAATGCTTGGCAGCATTTTGTCTGTTTTTATGTTTTGAGTTCAAATTCCACCAAGGTCAATGTTGCCTTTCATCCCTTTGAGGTCGATTAAATAAATACCAGTTAAACACTGGGGTTGATGTAATTGACTTATCACCTCCCTGAATTTGCTGGCCTTGTGCCAAAATTTAAAACCATTGTTGTTGTTGTTAGTGTCATTATTTTCTTGCATCAGGATGTACTTCTGAGATTTCCATAATACATCCTGTATATTATAATCTTATCATTTCCTTTAGTTCTTTATTTTTAAAACTCTTCTTGCTTGTGGTTAACTGACATGAAATACATCAATTTGTTTATCATGCATTTTTGTGTACATTTAATATATTTCTCCCTCATTCTTTCTCTCTGTATATAAACATGTTCGCATACATGTGTATATGTCTATTTGGGCAATATATTTATGATTCCTTTGAGCAAATAGGCTACAATGAAACTGATAGTCACCGTACTTGTATACTTCTGGTTGTGAACAAATTTCATCTATCCTCATTACTCTATTGCCAGACTGCTATACAAGACAAGTTGATTTCCGCCAGACTCCATTTCAATATGGTGTGGAGAGAAAATATTCAAATGACAAAGTATTGGATTACCTACCAAATCACGTGCTCAGATATTCTGCATTTAATAGTTTGTACTTACCGTTGTTGAGAATAGGTACCACATCTCCTGAGAGTGTTGCTTACAACAGATTGGCATCATATCCATGAGTTTATCATTCTTTTGCTCAACACTGTAGAATCTGAAGATAAGCCGCCAGTCTGGCACGCTGCTGAAATTTCTAGGAATAAATTAACCACTGTTGGGTTGTGGAATTATCTAAATCTGTAGACTCTTCATTCATTTAAAGTATGAGAAGACAAGTTGAAAGTTAAATAAACAAACAAATAAGAGATTCAGCAGATGATTCTAACAAAATATTTTGTCGTATTTTGTTTCAGTATCAATTTCAGTTTTGAATTCAAATTAACTTTGCCTTTCACACTTCTAAAGTTGATAAAATATGTATCAGAATAAATGATATATGTAATGCTGGTGGTATCCCAGCATGGCCACAGTCCAGTGAGCTGGAACTAGTAAAAGAATGAACAGAACAAATGCAAGGATGAGGTGCTTGATTTAAACCGTTAGCATTTAATTCTTTGACTGCATAATTACATTTCATGGTCATTCCTGTAATAATATTAATTATCTACCCCAAAAATATGGAATTGATATTTTCTGCTTCTGCAGTACTTTTTCAGCATCCACCATGGAAAGTATTTAAGTCTTGCTCTATGAAGAGATATCTGATGAAACGTATAAAAACATTTACAAAATCTGAAAGATTGTCTTTTATAAAAACTGTATCTAGAAATATTTTCACTTTTTACAGCATAAGGAAGGTGTCTTTTTGGGTTGTTTTTTGTTTTTTTTTTTCCAAAGCCATGGAGTATAGCCACTTTCCACAGTTAATGGTTATGAAATTTTGAATGGACATTTCCACTTTCAGCATTCAAAGATTTAAACCAGCTATTGTTGTTGTTGGCACTCCGTCGCTTACGACGTCGAGGGTTCCAGTTGATTCGATCAACGGAACAGCCTGCTCGTGAAATTAACGTGCAAGTGGCTGAGCACTCCACAGACACGTGTACACTTAACGTAGTTCTTGGGGATATTCAATGTGACACAGTGTAACAAGGCTGACCCTTTGAATTACAGGCACAACAGAAACAGGAAGCAAGAGTGAGAGAAAGTTGTGGTGAAAGAATACAGAAGGGTTCGCCACCATCCCCTGCCAGAGCCTCGTGGAGTTTTAGGTGTTTTTGCTCAATAAACACTCACAACGCCCAGTCTGGGAGTCGAAACTGCGAGTCTACTGCCCTAACCACTGGGCCATTGCACCTCCACAAACCAGCTATATCCAGCCCAAATATCCTCCTATTTCATGTTAAAACAGCCAACTCTGGCCTTTCATTACCAACTCTACAATGTCATTCTAAAAATAAGGAACTGCATTATCAACATCTCAGAACTATAGGATAATGCATGAATAATTCAAAACCTTGTGGATAAATAAGCAGAACATTTGACAGATTAATCTGAATGCTGGAGGATTAAACTTCATTCCTCTCTCCTGATCATGAAGTTTCTCTTGACACTTGTGCAAAATACAGCTCAACAGCTTGAAGAGAAGGGACTGTATAGTTTGAAGGTGTGTAACATCTTCATCTATGTTGGAATTCCAACAGTTTTAGAATTGGACGTGGCTCTGCTTAACCCAAGTTTTTATAAGAAAAAAAAAAGTAAATCAAACACAAGTTATAAGTGCAAGCATGGCTGTCTGGTTAAGAAGTTTGCTTCCCAACTACATGGCTTCAGGTTCAGTTTCAGTGCACAGCACCTTTGACAAATATCTTCTATATAGCCCAGGGCTGACCGAATCCTTGGGAGTGGATTTGTGCGATGGAAAATGAAAGAAGCTTGTCGTATAATATGTGTGCTTGTGTCTCTTTGTCTTGTTACCGCGTGATTGTTGTAAAAGGATGATTGATATTCATTTCCAATATTCTGTGAAAGCATTTCTGGCCACGAGGAAGTATGGACCTTGCCTGGAAATAGGTGAGGGTTGACAAGAGATCCAGTCATAGAAATCTGCCTCCATAAACTCTGTCTGACCCATGGGAACATGGAAAAGTGGACATTAAAATGATGATGATGATTGGTGGTGGTGGTAGTGGTTCTTTTTCTTCTTCTTACTACTGCTACTACTACTACTACTACTACTACTACTACTACTACAAAGAATGCCTGCTATGATCAATCTGAGCAACACTTTGAAAAGTTTTTGTTATTGTCAACATTAACCATGTTTGTTTAGTTGCTGAAGTGACAGAAATGAACTGTCTGTGTAATTTAACAGCAAGATTTTCTCTTAATAGTAAATTAAATTTCATTTACAATACAAACATTACCAATACTACATACTTAACGAATGTGTTGTTTGAATGCCATGTGCTGCAATATATTGTCTGGGGAAAAAACCCTTTAAAGATGTGTAGGTGCAGGAGTGGCTGTGTGGTAATTAGCTTGCTTAC
>NC_068985.1:15339525-15345561 GCF_001194135.2 Octopus bimaculoides
TATATATATATATGTGTGTGTGTGTGTGTATGTGTTATATATATGTGTGTGTGTGTGTATATGTTTGTGTGTCTGTGCTTGTCCCCTGACATTGCTTGACAACTGATGCTGGTGTGTTTACGTTTCCATAACTTAGCGGTTCGGCAAAAGAGACCGATAGAATAAGTACTAGGCTTACAAAGAATAAGTCCTGGGGTTGATTTGCTCGACTAAAGGCAGTGCTCCAGCATGGCCACAGTCAAATGACTGAAACCAGTAAAAGAGTAAAAGACAGGATGATCATGTCTGGAACATCTTTGGTCATAGATCTGCTTGATCAGGGCTAAGCCCATGTTAACAACACCTGTATTCCAAAACACTTTCCACATCATAAGTAGTCTACAGACAGAACGCTTCATTGGTTGCATGCATGATTACACCAACTGCAACAGTTGCAAAAATCTGCAATTCCTGCTTGCAACCTGTTCTAACTTGTTGTTCATTGCAACATCCTAGAATTTGTCATCACTTTCAAGCACCTTGATCCAGACTAACACAGATTCTCCACTGATCCAGACTAACACAGATTGTGGGTGCATGCACATATACACTGAGTTTAGATCCTGGTGAGACTAAAGAATGATCTATAGGTGTTTAGGATCTATGGAGGGAGCTTAAAAGTTCAGCTAACATCCTTCGTTGCTAAAGACATGTTTGAACGTGACTGAGTAGAGTGAAGTTATTGTACTCTAATACAATATCTGATTGGAAAGTGTGTTTGTGTATTAGAGAGACAGATAAAGAAATAATCTGCTAAATAGTATTAGTATTCTGACTGTACTTTAGCATTTGTCATAATAGCAGCTGGTGTGCAAAGTTCCTCTCTTGTTAGGCTGCCATTCGTTTTTTTTTGTTTTTTTTTTTCTGATGTAAACAGATCCAGTGTCAGCATTGTAAACCACTAAATTACAGGAGCCGATGAAGAAGCCTCTATATGCTTAGCTGATGTGTGACGAATCCCTGCAAAATCTCCTTCAAATCGTATTTTGCTGACATTACAAAGCATGGGGAACATTAGATAATGTAGTACAACATTATCTGAGGTTTTTTTGGGGGTTTTTTGCATTGTAAGATCTTTTATCTTTTACTTGTTTCAGTCATTTGACTTCGGCCATGCTGGAGCACCGCCTTTAGTCGAGCAAATCGACCCCAGGACTTATTCTTTGTAAGTCTAGTACTTATTCTGTTGGTCTCTTTTGCTGAACCGCTAAGTTACGGGGACGTAAACACACCAGCATCGGTTGTCAAGCGATGTTGGGGAAACAAACACAGACACACAAACATATACACACACATACATATACACACATATATATATATACATACGACGGGCTTCTTTCAGTTTCCATCTACCAAATCCACTCACAAGGCTTTGGTCGGCTCGAGGCTTTAGTAGAAGATACTTGCCCAAGGTGCCATGCAGTGGGAATGAACCCGGAACCATATGGTTGGTGAGCAAGCTATTTACCACACAGCCACTCCTGCACATTTAAATTTTTTTTTTTTAGAGGTATGTAAGACTACAAGTTTGCCATAGTCAGTCCCAAGTCTGGTTGAGAAAGGAAGAGAGTGGTAGGTGGTATAGGGTTAGCATCAATGCCATTATCAATTTTCTACTCTGCTAATCTGTCAGTCCATCATTTTTGTGCTAGAGAACAAGCAAGAATATTTCTTGTTCTTTATTTTGAATTCATTGGAACTAATACATGACACTAACAAGCAGCAAAGACTGCAAAATATTGCTATCTGTTATACTCATTCACTTCCAGGGCAATTTTGTTTCACCTGTCATTGAAGTATACTATGCTTTATTTTTAATGCTATACATCTTTAACCCTTTAGTGTTTAGATTACTCTGTTAAATGTAATAAATTTTCACTCAAATTGTTTTGAATGAATCATGCATTATCTTATAGCTTTGAGGTTTCAATGATGTGATTGTTAATTTTTAGAATGTCAATGTAGGTTAGGTGTGAGAGGCTGGATCTGGCCAGTTTCAATATAAAATATGTAGAATATTTGGGCTGGATATGGCCGGTTTAAACACTAAAGGGTTAAAGGGACTTTTCTTAGATGAAATACTGCAGCTGCTAGTGTTTAACAATACACATATATTAAGAATATATTAATAACGTCTACATTACTGAGCTGCTTCTAACACAAAATTTTAATTTTGTTCAAATACTTTTATTTTTAACAACCTTATCGATTTAATATCACATAAAAGTAGTTCCATCTCCTAGGAAGCCTGTAGAAAAAGCATCAACAGGCTTTATCTTCAATCTGTTAAAAGCAATATCTATTGTATGGTCATTAGTCCAGTACCTTGGACTAAATGACCATTACAGTCTTGTGCATCACTACAGATCACATATCATCATCATCATCATCATCATTTAACGTCCGCTTTCCATGCCAGCATGGGTTGGATGATTTGACTGAGGACTGGTGAACCAGATGGCTGCACCAGGCTCCAATCTGATTTGGCAGAGTTTCTACAGCTGGATGCCCTTCCTAATGCCAACCACTCCGAGAGTGTAGTGGGTACTTTTATGTGCCACCGGCACGAGGGCCAGTCACACGGCACTGGCAACGACCTCGCTCCAATGATTTTCTAACGTGCCACCAGCACAAGTGCTAGAAGGCTACGCTGGTAATGATTACACTCAAATGGTGCTATTTACGGGCCACTAGCACGGAAGCCAGACAGCTGCTCTGGCAATGTACATGCTTGGACAGTGCTGTTAGTGCTCCACTGGCGCAGGTGCCAGTCATTGTTCACATTTTTTGTTTAAAGTACCAAATTTCTTAATACATAAAAAATTATCTTTTTTGATTCTTGCCTGTAAGGACAAATCATAGCAGAACATTGTTATTGCTTATAAATGCTACTTGAAAAGATATGCAATAAATATTATGTGTCACTGCCTTGTTTATATAAAGGTTGACAAGATACATTTGCAAAGTGTTACTTGCTCTTTTAACTAACTGTAACCATTACCACTCCTTACTCTTTCCATGTGTCTCTTTGACATTTCATGATAAATTCCATATTGGATGATTAATATCAATTCATCTTTCATTCTCTGTCATCTCTCCAAAGAGTGCAAGTCTCCAGATGTTTACAGTAACAAAGAGGGATTGGATCTGTTACCCTTCTGCTCATTATCAAATACATTATCATTGATTGACTTCAAATATAATGAGCAAAACTAAGAAGGCTGTTTGTTATGTATACTCTTTTACTCTTTTACTTGTTTCAGTCATTTGACTGTGGCCATGCTGGAGCACCGCCTTTAGTCAAGCAAATCGACCCCAGGACTTATTCTTTGTAAGCCTAGTACTTATTCTATCGACCACTTTTTGCCGAACCACTAAGTTACGGGGGACGTAAACACACCAGCATCGGTTGCCAAGCGATGTTGTGGGGACAAACACAGGCACACAAACATAGCGTGGCCGTTGCCAGTACCGCTTGACTGGCCTTCGTGCGGGTGACATGTAAAAGCACCCACTACACTCTCTGAGTGGTTGGCGTTAGGAAGGGCATCCAACCCATGCTAGCATGGAAAGCGGACGTTAAACGATGATGATGATGATGATGATGATGATACATACATATATATATATATATATACATATATACGACAGGCTTCTTTCAGTTTCCATCTACCATATCCACTCACAAGGCTTTGGTCAGCCCGAGGCTATAGTAGAAAACATTTGCCCAAGGTGCCACGCAGTGGGACTGAACCCGAAACCATGTGGTTGGTAAGCAAGCTACTTACTACATGGCCACTCCTGCGCCTGACATTGTTTTGAAATAATCATGCATTATCTTATAACTTGAAGATTTCAA
Organism: Octopus bimaculoides; assembly: GCF_001194135.2. NCBI lineage: Eukaryota > Metazoa > Mollusca > Cephalopoda > Octopoda > Octopodidae > Octopus > Octopus bimaculoides. The sequence continues at coordinate 15,343,424 of NC_068985.1, forward strand.
TGATATGATTGTTTATTTTTAGAATGAGATTGTAAGATAAACGTAAGAGGCCAGATCAAGTTAGTTTGAACATAAAACAGGTAGGATATCTGGGCCTGATATGGAAAGTTTAAATACTAAACATTTAAGTGAAATATGTGAATTTACTTGCTTCAGTTTGTTTAGTAAGAAAACCACAACCAACGGTGACTTCATGGTTGAGTAGTTGAATTGAAAAAGAGATTTCCCGATGTATTTAAAGTATTTCTTGTGGTTCATGTAAATATCGTAAACAAACATTCAATCCATTCTCCTGCTTAGAGAATGTAAATATAGAATATAAATGAAAATATGTACAGTTGTACATTATATGCATTTAATCAGACATATGTGACCTGTGCCAACTATATTAGATAAGTATAAAAGTACTGACGATGAATGTAATTATATAAAAGGAAATACCACCAAGATGGAAACACTGTTTGTCTCTGAATCTGGAATATTTCTGTCCTCTGTTGCTAGAGAACTTGCCTTCTTTTGTTACGTCTTCTATTTTTTATTTGTTGCAGCCATGCTGGAGCACCATCTTCAAGAATTTTAGTCAAATGAATCGGCCCCACTTCTTATTATATTTAAGCCTGCTACTCATTCTGTCGGTCAGTTTTGCTGAACCGCTAGGTTACAGGGACGTAAACACACCGACATCAGTTGTCAAATGGTGGTGGGAGACAGACAGACACACACACACACACAAACATGACAAGTTTCTTTCAGTTTCCGTCTACCAAATCCACTCACAAGGCTTTGGTCGGCCCGAGGCTGTAGTAGAAGACACTTGCCCCAGGTGCCACGCAGTGGGACTGAACCCGGAACCATGTGGTTCATAAGCAAACTACTTACCACACAGTCACTCCTGCACCTTTTGTTTATAATATGTGAACATATATAAAGATGGAGGGTTGGAAATATAGACTAGCTCATGCACATACACAAATGTGTGTGTGTGTGTGCGTGTGTGTCATAATTTTAATGTCCACTTTTTTCATGCTTGCATGGATTAGCTGAAATTTGTTGGAAGAGAGTTTCTACTACTGGGTAACCTTTCCGTTGCCAACCCTAATCTGTTTCCAAGTAAAGTAACAATTGCTGGTGTCACATAAAAAGCACCAAGTGGTTGCTGTTAGGAATGGCATCCAGCTATAGAAACCGTGCCAAAATAGATAATTGGTGCAGCGCTCTGGCGTCCCAGCTTCTGTCAAACTGTCCAACCCATACCAGTATAGAAAATGGACTTTAAGTGATGATGGTGATGACAACGACCAGACATGTTTTTCATCGAAGACTAGAAATGAACAACACTGCTTGTATGATGGTAATGTCAAGACAAGGGAATACATAAACTACTCATGCATAAATATACATGATGTGCTTCATTCAGTTTCCATCTACCAAATCCATTCGCAAGGCTTTAGCTTGCCAGGGCTATAATAGAAGACACTTGCCCAAATGCCGTGCCACAGGACTGAACCTGATAACACACAGTTGAGAAGTAAGCTTCTTAATCTCAAAGTCGTGTCTACACCTATAAAATTAGATATAAAAAATCTGTTTCTGTGAAATTATATTTTCTTATCATCTTCTTATGAACTCAACTACTGAGATTATTATGAAAGTGATATCAGACATAAACACCGATATAAAACATGTTTGCTGATGGAAGTTGGACTGCATATACAAGTACTGTAATATATATTTATTTATTAATCAGTAACGAAGGTGTCTCGTCTATTGGCCTGATTCTTTTTTCTGTCTCAGATCTGTTCTTACAATGTCTAAACATCCATCTCGGTCTTCTTTAGTTTCACCAAACTTTTATAGATTAAGTCTTGCCAAGCATATCCTATGTATCATAACTAAATCAAAATTTTACTATAATAATTAATTGCAAACAAAAGATAATGCCTTCTTTCACAAAATGATATCTAGTATCAAGTCCTGCAGAACTTGCCAGACTAAATATGTGAAGCATTTTGTTTCATACATCTTCATTATGAGATTAAATTAGCTTTTCCTTTCAATCAACCAGTGTTCATAAAAAAATACTAGTCTATGTACTTTGCACTAAACAAAAGCTTTCTAGTAGAGACCATCTCCCCACC
>NC_068985.1:15345596-15347152 GCF_001194135.2 Octopus bimaculoides
CCCAGACATTACCAATAATAGTAGGGTGTAATTTGAGTGAGATGTGTATGCTATTTCTAGCAAGTTGAACTATCACATTGAAGCTGAAGTTACAACATTGGTTTTATCTGTTTAGAGTTTAAACCTATTTTAGAGATGAGGGATTCTGTTCATTATTTACATTGGACAGATATGTGTCCTCATCTTGTTTGTTGCTACTACAACATTTCAGGCTACTAACCCCAAGATTCTGAGTTCAATTCTAGGCAGTGCCTAAACGATGATGATGATGAATAATAAAAAATGCCCTGATGCAGTACCAGGCAGTGGCTCTCGTGGCTTCTGATCTTAACTGATTGGAAGTGTTATCATGTACATTGCTTTGTCTTGGTATAAAAGATGGGCTACAGCAAATATTCTGCTCAATATCACAAATTTGCTTGTCAGTTGTTTGACCTTAACCAGTTGAGCATGTCCCTTGGTGGCTGGAACCATGTGGTTGGTAAGCAAGCTATTTACCACACAGCCACTCCTGTGATGATTTATGTCAGAGTTGATTTTCCTATTGTCTTTTTCTGTTCTACATATTTTGTTTAGATCAAAATTAGATCAGTTTACATATTTAACTCTTTAGCATTTAAACCAGCCACACCTGACCAAAATATTCTACTTGTTTATGTTCAAAATGACCAAATTCAGCCACTCACGCATACCTTACAATGTCATTCTAAAAATAATCGCATCATCAAAATCTGAAAACTATGGGATAATGCAAGATTAATTCAAAATATTTGTCAGAATAATCTGAATGCTTATGGGTGAAATATAATTGACTGGAAGAATTCACATACAGATGCCATATGCATAAAAAATACTATCATCATCATCATCATCATCATCGTTTAACGTCCGCTTTCCATGCTAGCATGGGTTGGACGATTTGACTGAGGACTGGTGAAACCGGATGGCAACACCAGGCTCCAATCTAAATTTGGCAGAGTTTCTACAGCTGGATGCCCTTCCTAGTGCAAATTCTAAATGCTAACATATTTTAATGTTGCAAGTGAAAAACGGTTTCATATAATTAAAATTGATTTTGCAGCAAGGAGGAGAAATCCTAGGCTCTGTGGCTAGTGTTAATATTAATCTAATCAAGAGAAAAGAGTAAAGATTAAAATTTTAATTAAAACTTAAATTACATATGCAATGAATATATGCAAAACATCTTGAGATCTAATATAAATTTAATCTAATCTTTGGCAAGCATGATAGCAACTACAGACATGTTTCAGTTTTATTAAACTTCCTTGATGAAGTATAAATAGATTAGAATAATCAGTCTGACAGATATGGGTGCAGATATGGGTGCAGCTATGGTTGTGTAGTTTAGAAGTTCAATTTACAACTACATAGTCCTGTGGTCTTTAGAAGTTCAGTGTACAATCTTGTGGTTCTGTGTAGTTCAGAAGTTCAATTTACAACCACATGGTCCTGTGTTGTTCAGAAGTTCAATTTACAACCACATGGTCCTGTGTTGTTCAGAAGTTCAATTTACAACCACATGGTCCTGTGTAGTA
>NC_068985.1:15347162-15352217 GCF_001194135.2 Octopus bimaculoides
GTTCAGAAGTTCAATTTACAACCACATGGTCCTGTGTAGTTCAGAAGTTCAATTTACAACCACATGGTCCTGTGTTGTTCAGAAGTTCAATTTACAACCACATGGTCCTGTGTTGTTCAGAAGTTCAATTTACAACCACATGGTCCTGTGTAGTATAAAAGATTTCTTCCTAACCACATAGTTTCAGGTTCAGTCTCACTGTGTGGCACTTTGGGCAAGTGTCATCTACTATATCTCCAGGCTGATCAAAGCCTTGTGAGGGGATTTGGTAGATGGAAACAGAAAGAAGTTTGTCCTTTGTAGGTATCTCCTTGCCTTGACATTGCATGATAGTTGCAAAAGATAGTCATACAAGCAGTGTCATTCGTTTCTGATATTCTGAAAATTCATGTCAGGCCATGGCAAAATATTAACTTGTTTGAAAACGAGTGAAGGTTGGCAATGGGAAGAGCACCTGGTTGTAGAAAATCTGCCTCAGTAAACATTAAAATGATGATGATGATGGTGATGAACCTAAGTTTAATCCCATTACACAGCAGCTTGGAGAAGTGCCTTCTACCATGACTTAAACTATACATAAATTTGTATGTGTGTGTGTGTGTATCTTTCAACAAAAGATGCAAATATTGAAAAAAAATTAATAAACCAGTATTTTCCAACGAACACCTTGGTGTATTTTATTTCATCTTAGCTACACAACAGATCAAGAAAATAAAATACAGGGGTTGTAGGATGATAGATATAATTGATTGTACCCTTCCCTCAAATTCAAGGTTTTATATCTATGTTATACATGAATAATACTTTCTACTATAGGTATAAGGCCTGAAATTTCGTGGGAGGATGCTAATCAATTACACCAGCCCTGGGACTCAACAGGTACTCATTTAATAGACCCCCTGAAACGATGAAAAGTAAAGTCGACCTTAGTGGAATTTGAACTCAAAATGTAAAGACAGACAAAATGCCGTCTTTACAGAGACATGTGAGATATTTGATAAATAATCTTAATGTTTCAACTTAAGAGGAAATCTGTTTGTTGTTATCGATAAAAGAAGTAGACGCTTGAAGTCTTTCCATCCACTTTATACAGCAGTAGCTTTCCTATTGTTAGCTCTTCACACAACGTCTATTAGTTCACCTTGATAAAAGGACTTCTTTGCACTACTTCCATTTAAGTACCAAAGCCATTCTTAATCTTGGTTCCAACAGCTATTGTCCATCTATTATTTATAGATCAGGAGAGTAGATTTTAGCAGCATTCTTCTAAAGACCCTACAGCACTTCTGGTGCACCTACTGCTCCTATAGATTAACAGATCTCTTGGGAAAGAGTTTGTCTGTACCAGCAATGGTGTGAAAACTTATAATATTAATAATTTATCTTAAAACCTAAGTGTGGTTTAAGTGGTTGACATTCCTTAAAAATTAATGCAGTGACTATAACGACAATACAAATTACATACACATGTAAATACACATTACATATATTAAATATATGATAAATGCATATATATATATATTTATATGTATACAGTAATCCCTCGACTATCGTGGGTGTTGTATTCCAAAACCTCCTACGATAGGTGAAAATCTGTGAAGTAGAAACAGTACTGTACTGTATATATTTTATATCATTTTTATAATTTGTATATATTTATTTTATTATAAATGCAAAACAATGCCACACACTCACCTCCTGAGTTTTGTTTTCCAGTCAAGTAAAACCAAAATCGTAGCTGTGGCCAGTGCCCCCTGACAGGCTCCCATTCTGGTGGCACGTAAAATGCACCATCCGAACATGGCCGATGCCAGTGCTCCCTGACTGGCTCCCATGCCAGTGGCATGTAAAAGGCAATATCCGAATGTGATCGATGCCAGGCCCGCCTGACTGGCTCTTGTGCTGGTGGCACATAAAAAGCACCCACTACTCTCGGAGTGGTTGGCATTAGGAAGGGCATCCACCTGTAGAAACATTGCCAGATTGGAGCCTGGTGCAGCCACTGGCTTTCCAGACCTCAGTCAAGCCGTCCAACCCATGCCAGCATGGAAAACAGATGTTAAACTTTGATGATGATATTTATGATTCTTTGTTTGCTCATCTATGATACACTACATATTTTCTTTTAATATATTTTAATTAATGTGTTATACAGTGCAGTACTGTACTCTATTTATTCATTTTAAGGTGGCATAAGGTGCAGCTTGGCATAAGTGTCATTGCAGGGGTCGCTGTCAGAATGCAAAGATCCAACACAGATACTGCAAAGCATCTCATCTAACACTCCAGCAGTTCCGTCATGATGGAGTCATTCAATAAATATCTCTTTTGTATAGGTTTTTGTTGTTTCTCCAATTTATTTCAATATCATTTTATGAAACTTCTCACATTACATTACCTCATCTCCCATCACCTACATACAACTTCGAATCTATGAGAGATGGTAAATTTAGTGATACGAACTGTTGGACACCAGCAAACACCCGACCCCTTTCTTCCTCTGTGCTTCTCTTTACCCTTTGTCTTTTGCTCGTTTCACTCGTCGGTCTGTGGCCATGCTACGGCACTACATTGAAGGGCTTAATCAATCATATCAACCCCACTACTGAATTTTTTTTTTAAGCCTGGCTCTTATTCCATTGGTCTTTTTTGCCAAACTGCTAAGTTATACAAACCACTTTGAGTTGTCAAACAGTCGTGGGACAGACACAATGACACACACATACATATAGATTTACATATGTATGGTCCAACACATGCCAGCATAGGAAACAGATGTTAAATGATGATGTGAGTGGGTGTGACTTTAGGTGCAGATGTGGCTGTGTGGTAAAAAGTTTACTTCCCAACCACATAGTTCTGAGTTCAGTCCTACTGTATGGCAGCTTGAGCAAGTGTCCTCTATTATAGCTACAAGCCAACCAAAACCTTGTGAGTGGATTAGGTAGATGGAAAGTGAAAGAAGCCTGTCGTGTGTGTGTTTGTCAATCATCATTATCCTGTGTTTTAAATCTGGATTTTGTCCCCGTTAACGGGGTGGTCGGATCTACCTAAATGCCATAGCAACCAAGGGCTTTGGGCTGGCTCCTTTGCTATCATGAGGCTTTTTTGGAGCTGGACTTTCTATGGGGGGCATGCCCTTGCTTACCCCCAACCTCAGTTTCTAGACTTGAGTGATCCCGAGACCAAGGCCTCTACCATGATTTTTAAGAAATGTGGTGGAAAACTAGTTCAGGAAGGCAGGGACACTACTCACTGAGACCCTTTTCGTGTGTGTGTGTATATATTTATATATACATGAAATCGTAGTCATGGCATGTAAAACCACCCATTACACTCTTGGAGTGGTTGATGCTAAGAAGGGCATCCAGTCATAGAAACCTTACCAAACCAGACTGGAACTTGGTGCAGCTCTCTGGCTTGCCAGTTCCTGTCAAACCTTCTAACCCATGCCAGCATGGAAAGCAGGTGCTAAACGATGACAGTGACAGTGGACTTCCACACAGTTTCCATGCTATGGGACTGAACCTGAAGCCATCTGGCTGCAAATCAAGCTTCTTAACCACACAGCCATGCTTGTACCCATACGTAATATTTCTTCTCTAAATTGTTGAGCATTTCAGAGTCCGGGTAAGCGCCTGCTGACCTGAATTTCTGACCCAGTTTCAATTCCAAGTTGTATTTATTTCACTTCGCTTAACCGTTAATGTCCCTGCAAAAGCATGAATGTTACACAATCTCATTTTACTTCCTCTTCAAATATTCCAAGCTCTGAGCCAAGTTAATTAATCAATATTTCATCTCTAAGGCTAAAAGAACAATTTTCAATCAAGCGTGAACTCTCTGTATTAGCATGTGTGGTTGAGTGTACATGTGTGCATGTGTTGCTGAACACAAAATGCTCGTGTTGAATCTTAAATTTATTTAAAAGCAATTACTAATATTTGTTTTGTTTTTTTTGTTTTAGAGAGTATCTTTAAATTCTTTTTTTTTTTTTATTGCAACAATTACGCTCTTTTTTTTAAAAAACAAAATAAAATGTACCGATATAAATCCTCATTTACTTGTACAAAACAGAACCGCTACACTACTATTAGTATCATGTTTATTTCCAAAAATTATTATTATTGTTTATTTATTTTTGTTAAATACACGTTTGGATTATTGGTCCATTGAAGGGATTAATAAGATCTAATCATTTCTGCATTGAAATATGGATTGGCAAACTTAATATTCATTTTCATGTATTGTAAATTCTACATGGCTATACAATATATATATTTATAGGCACAGGGAACGGCTGTGTGGTAAGAAGCTTGTTTGCCAATAGCATGGTTCCGGGTTCAGTCCCACTGTGTGGCACCCTGGGCAAGTGTGTTTTCTACTATACCAACAGGCTGACCAAAGCCTTGTGATTGGATTTGGTAGACAGAAACTGAAGCCCTTTGTATCTATGTATATGTGTCTTCGTGTCTGTGTTTCTCCCACCACCACCACCACCACACACACACACATACACACACACTGCTTGACAACTGGTGCTGGTGTGTTTACATCCCTGTAACTTAGCGGTTCGGCAAAAGAAACAATTAGAATAGATATCAGGTTTTAGGAAAAAAATAAGTACTGGGGTTGATACATTTGACTAAAAATTCTTCAAAGTGTTGTCCCAGGATGGCTGCAGTCTAATAACTGAAGCAAGTAAAAAATTACAGATTAATATATATATATATATATATATATATATATATATATATATGTGTGTGTGTGTGTGTGTGTGTGTGTGTGTGTATGTATATATATATTTGTATGTGTGTATATATATGTATGTATATATGTGTGTGTGTATATATATATATCATCATCATCATCATCATCATCGTTTAACGTCCGCTTTCCATGCTAGCATGGGTTGGACGATTTGACTGAGGACTGGTGAAACCGGATGGCAACACCAGGCTCCAGTCTGATTTGGCAGAGTTTCTACAGCTGGATGCCCTTCCTAACGCCAACCACTCAGAGAGTGTAGTGGGTGCTTTTACGTGTCACCCGCAC
>NC_068985.1:15353302-15354519 GCF_001194135.2 Octopus bimaculoides
TGATAGTGACTCCGCAATTAGGGCAAGGTCATCAGCATAGAGGAGCTCCCAGGGGCAACCTGTCTTGAACTCCTCTGTGATTGCCTGGAGGACTATGGTAAATAATAGGGGGCTGAGGACGGAACCTTGGTGGACCCCTACCTCTACCCGGAATTCATTGCTGTACTCATTTCCAACCCTCACCTTACTGGCCGCATCTCTGTACATGGCTCGCACAGCTCTCACTAGCCATTCTTCTATCCCAAGTTTCCTCATTGACCACCAGATAAGGGATCGGGGGACCCTGTCAAAGGCTTTCTCCATATGTGTGTGTATATATATATCTGTGTGTATTTATATGTATGTGTGTGTGTATATATATGCATGTGTGTGTGTATATATATGCATGTATGTGTTTGTATATATATATATTCCATTACTTCTGAATGTTTTCTTGTTCATCCTAGTAGCTGTTTTACTTTATTGCATGTGTATGATTAAGATAATGTTGTTAAATTTGACATTCAATTTCCATAAATCAACTAGTGTATATTTTTTTTTATTCCAAATTCTTCCTTTTTTTTTTTTTAAATACTATTTTTCAATTGGACATTATTTCTAAAATGAAAATGAAACACACAGACACGAGCACGTACACACTCGTATAATGTTTGTTACTGTATTATTCGAGATTGATATTTAAATATGAGTCGCAGCAAAGCCTTCTGGTAATAATTTTTTTTTTTTTTAAATATTGATAACTCATTAAAAAAAACAAAGAAAGAAATAAAATTTAACCATTTTTATCAGTTTTCAATTATCATATTGGTTGGCAGTTAGAACAGCAGTAATAGTTCACCATTTCACTGGATGGATTCTGTGACCCAGTTTCAAATCTCATCTGAAATGCCTTCATTAATGGACCTTACAAAAGGTCCATTAATGCCATGACTTTCCATTCTCTCTTCTAACTTTTGGGCTTCATGTTTAAAGCTTTCATTGTTTTTGTTTCTGCTGTTTCAGAAATGTAAAACATGCAGCCATGGATATGAAGTTTTGGTATTTGTAGGAATTGATGGAATGGTATTATTGATTGGCTGTTTTCATCTCTGCTTGTGTGTGTGTGTGTGTGTAAATGAACTACCTTGCTTAAAACTATGGCTATTGTTAAATATTTCTTTTGTCTTAACATAATTTTTTTTTTAACCGACTTTAGTTACATTCCTTTTAAGACAAAC
>NC_068985.1:15354529-15361967 GCF_001194135.2 Octopus bimaculoides
GTTAATCAAATGACCATTGTCCATCTCTTTCTTTATTACTATTCCTTATATTTTCTCCCCTACCCCCTCTTCTTCTCTTTCCTGCTAACCTCTATTTCTGTCATACTCTTGCAACCTCTATCCACTGATTCTGATTCTTCTGTTGTCATTCTATCCCCTCTTCTTTTCAACTTCTCAGTTTGAGTGAACAAGTACATTCTACTCTCACTAATTACCAAGGCTCCTTTAGTGCTAGCAGCACAGAAAAATGCACCCAATACATAGTGGTTGGAAAATGGGTGGAGACAGTGTCAGGTCAAAAGAATCCTTTAGACTTATCAAAGAAATGACAAATTCTTCTCTAATGTCATGATAAAATGTTGTTGTTGTTGTTGTTTGTTCCTTCTCGAGCCATGCCTGGCTCATAAGGGCTGGTTTCTCAGTTTCATTGACATATAGGTTCCCCACCTGGGTAGGACACCAGTCCATCACAGATGGGCTGCTAGATGCAGGAGGAAAGAGAGAAAGTTGTGGCGAAAGAGGCAGAAGTTTGCATCCTCTTTTACCAGAGTCATGTGGAGCTTTGATGTTTCACTCATAAACACACACATCGCCTGGTCTGAGATTCAAACCCGTGATCCCTCAACTGCGAGTTTGCTGCTCCAACCACTAGGCCATGTACCTCCAGACCATGATAAAATATATGCTGTACAAATAAGTAGAGACATTGTAGGGTTGAGAAGATTCTTTGGCCTTGTTGAGGACACAACATCTCTAGTGTTGGTGCCATAATAAAACATTTGTCTTTGAAGTGGTTAATGAACAAATAGAGACATCATAGAGTGATGAAGGCCCTCTTTAGCCTTGCTGGGGAATCCAAGCTAAAAATGAAACACACAAGCAAGATGTGGTCCTCTGGTTTGACTTGGAGTGCAGTAACTCCAGATAAGAGTTCAGTTTGTGACAGCTTGTCCAACCCATACCAGGACAGAACATCATCATACATTTCCTATGCTGGCATGGGTTGAACAGTTTGACTGGAGTTGATAAGGTGGCACCAGGTTCCATTGTCTGTTCTGGTATTGTTTCTTTGGCTGGATGCCCTACCTAATGCCAACCACTTTATAGAATGTACTGAGTGCTTTTCATATGACAGCAGCATCAGTGGTTTTATGGCATAAAATAATAATAATAACAATAACTACAATTAACAAGTGTTTTGGTATTGAATTCTGGGATTGCATTGCTTTGTTTAAGAGAATTTGAGTTCAGTGCTAAAAAACAGAAATAACTGAACTTTCTAGTCTAGCAGTGGTCTGCTTTTGGGCAGGCCCTCCAGCATTCTTTATACAACCTGGGAGGGTCCATACCCTCCTCTGCCACTATTCAGTAAGTTACTGGAACTTTGGCTATCATGGCTTGACTTGAGACAAATACTGGAGTGGCTTCCTGTTGCCTTCTCCAGGCAGGTGGAATTTGAACTCACAATGTCGAGAGCCGGAAGATATAGTGTAACTTTAGCTTCCTGTAATAATTATTTATTGAGGTGATGACCAGTATGTTTGACAACCTGTTTATTAAATCCAATGTAGGGGATTTTTGGTATTCTTCACTGCCTTCGCCTTGTTCTTGGGAATAAGTAACAAACTTGACTGTTCAGAAATGTTTTTTACTATAAACCAACATCCTCAGTAGCTAAAGCACTTCTTGTTATATGCTGGTGTATTCTAGACAAACTGTAGCATAACTGTGTGGCTAAGAAGTTAATTTGCCAACCACATGGTTTAGGATTCAGTCCCATCTTCTACAAGAGTCCTGAGTCAACCAAAACTTTGTGAGTTTGGTAGATGGAAACTATCTACCATAAGTGTATGCAAGTGTTTGTGTATATATGAAGAACTTACTTTCAAAACCAGATCTATACATTGGAATGACTTTTGGGTTAATATAGAACTGAACAACTTGAATATATCTGGTTTTGATTGGAAGACTAAGATTCGCCTATTGTTTATATGGCATCTATTCCCAGTTTGACTGAAAAAAATTTCACGTGCTTGAAGCCAGCAGCTTGCAGTTTGTATTTTAATGGTTTTCATGAAATCAACCAAACATGCACTTTTACCAGTTTTAAAAGTAAGCTCCTCATATGTGTGTGTGTGTGTGTGTTACTGTCTCTTTGCCTTGGTTTCATGTGAGAGTTGTAAACAAATGTCACCCTTACACAAACGGCGTCCTTCATTTCCAATCTTCCATAAAAACATGTCTAGTCATGAGGAATCGCTTATGACTAGATATGGGTTGGTGACAGAAGGAGCATCCAGCTGTAGAAAATTTGCCTCAACAAATTCTGTCCAACCCATGCGTATGGAAAAGTGGGTGTTAAACAATGATGAGGATTTGATGATTTCATACAAGAAACACAGCCTATGTGTTTCATTTCATTTACAAAGATTTAGTAAAATATTTGTTAGATTCAGTAGAAGCATTAATGTAAAATAGTCATATTTAATGTAAATTTATAGTTGTGGTATCTTGCTCCCAAGTGCTCCAGTAAAAGATTTGAGGAGCTGCTTCAATTAAATGTATATGTATGGCTGTTGTTTAACCTTCTGTTGGCCATGACAACCTCACCTCACCTCATTTTAGGCATAGAGTATATTTAAAGCAGCATTATCTTGTGTGTATTTTTCCCTTTATAAGACAGTAGGGTATAATTTGTGGGAGATTCAGTTTCTATTTTTAGTCAGTTGAATGACCGTGTAGAGACTCTATCATTGACTTTTGTGGGTGGGTGTGTGTGTGAGAGAGAGAGAAAAAGTGTGTGTGTGAGAGGTAGAGAGAGAAAGCGATAAGGAAGCTGGCATGTATTCTGTAACTTTTTTTTGTTGTTTTTTTCACATTCTGATACAGTATGAAGCATTAAACCCCCAGGCATGACTGGTATTAGTACTCTTTCTCATGTTGTATCATAGAAGGCAAAAACTGTTTTTTGAGGTGGGGGTGGCTTGATCTTGTGTAAATATCTATAAAATCTATATGTGGACCTTGGTGTTAATCATCTAGTCCTGATTCAGAAAGGAGAATGTGTGTGTGTGTGTGTGTGTGTGTGTGTGAGGGAGAGAAAGATAAGTCCTTGTAAATTGCTGTTTAGTCCCTAATCAGCCCTGATCAAGTAGACCTATAAATTAAAGGTATTCCATAGGACTATCCCACATTTATATATCTTTTTATTCTTTTACTTATTTCAGTCATTGGATTGCGACCATGCTGGGGCACTGCGTTGAAAGATTTAGTCAATCAGATCAATCATAGTCTTTATTTTAAGTCAGGTATTTGTTCTTTTGTCCCACTTTGTTGAACTACTAAGTTACAGGAACTTAAGCCAGCACCAGTTGTTAAACAGTGACAGATAAACACACACATTCCACTCACTCACTCATTCTACTCCACTCACTCCACTCCACTCCACTCACTCACTCACTCACGTTTATCCATATCATATGGATAAAGGCTAAGTTGACCTCGGTGGAATTTGAACTCAGAACATAGCAGCAGAAGAAATACTTCTAAGCATTTTGCCCAGCATGCTAACAATTCTGCCAGCTCACTGCCATGATGATGATGATGATAATAATAATAATTATTATTATTATTATTATTATTATTATTATTATTATTATTATTATTATTATTATTATTATTATATTTTCTACTATTGGGGAGGGGGATTAGGTCGATTGCATCAACTCCAGTGTTTCACTGGTACTTAATTTATCGACCCTGAAAGGATGAAAGGCTAAGTTGACCTCAGCGTAATTTGAAATCAGAATGTGGTGGCAGACAAAATATCATTAAGCATTTTGTCCAGCGTGCTAACGATTCTGCCAGCTCACCACCATAATAATAATAATAATAATAATAATAATAATAATAATAATAATAATAATAATAATAACAATAATAATAGTTTTAGATGTGGCTGTGTAGTTAAGAAGCTTCTCAACAGTGATCTTACTGCAGCTCACGTTGAGAAAGTATCTTCTATTATAGCCCCAGGCTTGCCAAAACCTTATGAGTGGCTTTGGTAGATGGAAACTGAAAGAATCCCATTGTGTGTGTGTGTGTGTGTGTCTTTGTATTGTGTCTTGTATATCCTTTGCCACTGCTTGACAACCAGTGTTGGTTTGTTTATTTCTCCATGACTTAGACTTGAAAGTTAAGTACTGGGTCAATTCATTTGACTAAACTCTTCAAGGCGGTGCCCCAGCATGATCGCATCCTGTGACTGAAACAAATGAAAGATAAAAATTGGCTTTGTTTTGTCCAAAGCCTTGGCTTTCTATAGCTTTATTATTATTATTATTATTATTATTATATCTCTATTGTTTAAGTTAAGATTCTGTTATCTTGAAATTCTTTATCCAGTTATTTATTATCTCCATCAATTATCACTCTGTAACACCCACCCACCCCGGCTCTCTCTCTCTCTCTCTCTCTCTCTCACACACACACACACACACACACGCTCACGCTCACAAATACTAATACTTTTTATCTTCCTTCCGTATCTGCCATCCTTTCCTCTCCTCTGTTTCCATTGTCCCTTGTTTACCAACCGCCTCCCCAACCCCAACGTACATCAATAAGACAGCCCACCAACCGACTGACCGAACAGCCTGTCTACCAGCCAGCCACACAGCCATTCTTTGTTTCCCTATGTATTATTAATTCACCCATGGACAGCTCTGAACCAACAACCGCCATCACCAAACCCATGCCGGACACCTATGTACATGTTTTTTCACCAGTAAGATAAAGAGCTATTACCATCAATCTCTCTTCAACCCTTAGTTCTCTCTCCGTCTATCTTATCTCATTGTTTCACTGTCTGTATGTCTAACTTTCGGTCTATCTGTTTTATATATTAATTGGTCTATCTGTCAGTTGGGTATATCTGTCTTTCTATCAGTCAGTATGTTTGTCAGTCTTCCTGGTTCTAGTAACTATGCCAGTCTTTTGTTCTTAATATGTTCCAGCACAGCAGACTATAGCTAAGACAGCTACAGCCAGGCATTTCGACCGGTACCCTTCTTTTTCTTCTTCTTCTTCATTTTCTTCACCTCTCTCTCTCTCTCTCTCTCTCTCTCTCTCTCTCTCTCTCTCTCTCTCTCTCTCTCTCTCTCTCTCTCTCTCTCTCTCTCTCTCTCTCTCTCTCTCTCCTACCAACCAACCACCTTGCTATATGTCTGTTCTTGTAGCTGCTGCTACATTACTAGATGCAACTATTAATAAGATTACCATTAACTACTGCTACTGTTACAATAGTACGACTATCACTGCATCCACCACCACAATCACCAATGTGGCAGCGGTTGCTATTGTTGTTACTACTACTACTACTAATGATGATAATAATAATGGTAATGATACTAATAATGGCTATAACAACAACAACAATTATAGTTATTGTTGTTTAGCCACCAAGTGGGCCCCTGATTAAATAGGCCGATGATCGAAGGCATACCAGCCCTCACATCAATCTGTCTATATTTTTCCAATCATAGTGGACTGCAGACTTCATTATCCAAAGTGTAGCTGTTGTTTCAAGCATATGGGTGTGCCAGTGTAGGATTCACTAATTGGCCACTAGTACTACTACTACTACTACTACTACTACTGCTGCTGCTGCTGCTGCTAGTAGTAGTAGTAGTAGTAGTAGTAAGAGACAGTAACAATACTAATGGAGTGGTGTGGTAGTAGTATTTCATACTCCTAATGACAGAACTACTATTGCTATTGTTAGTCTCATAGACAGTACCAATATTATTTGATGACTATTACGACTACATACTTTGGATTTTTCTTCCAAATGATTTATTACCAATCCACAAACACCATTTACAGCCCGTACATACATCCGTCTCCCCCTATGGAAGCAGAGAGCAATGGGGAAAGCAAAAAGGCCGAATTGAAGTAAATTATGTGTGTGTGTGTGTGTATGTGTTCACATATGTATGTATGTAAATGCGTGTGTGTGCATATAACTATATGCATATGCCTGTGTATATATGTGTATTTATACATGTGTGTGTCTATATGCAAAACTGTGTATGTGTTCATTCATTTGTTTGATGCCTATTTTTTTTCCACACTTTGTTGAGATGGGTTTTCTACTGCTGGATGCCCTTCCTGTTGCTAACTCTCACCTGTTACCAAGTCAGGTAATATTCCCATTACCATACATTGTTTTCATGGCAGATTTGACATGAAGAACACTGCTGCATGGGAACTTTTGTTTACAAGTATCACGTAATGTCAAGGCCAGAAGACAGTCTCATGCATGCACACACACATCGTCGTTGTCATCACTTAACGTCCGTTGTCATCACTTAACGTCCGTTGTCCATGCTGGCATGAGTTGGTCGGTTGACCGGGCTGACATGCTGTAAGGCTGCACCAGACTCCAGTCTGATTTGACATGGTTTTCTATGGCTGGGTGCCCTTCCTAATGCCAACCACTACGAAAGTATGATGGGTACTTTTACATGCAAGGGTGTCATTTGCATGACACCAGTGTGCTTTTGCATACCATCAGCATGGGTGCCAATTTGCGTGACACTAGTATCTGCCATGACTTTGATTTTGCTCGGCTTGACGGGTCTTCTCAAGCACAACATAATGCCAATGGTCTTGGTCATTTCCTATGTGAGACCCAACACTCGAAAGGAACTCAGCCACCTTGCTTCCATGAGGCCCAACACTCAAAAGGAACTCAGTCATTTTGCCTCCGCGTGGCCCAAATGCTCAAAAAGTGTTCTTTACATGCCACCAGCATAGGTGCACTTGGCTTGACGGGTACTCTCAAGCACAGCACATCACCAGATAGATAGATAGATGTATGACAAGTTTCTATTAGTTTCAGTCAACTAAGTCCTTCCACAGGACTTTGGTCGGCCTGGGGCTATAGTAGAAGACACTTACCCAAGGTGGCACGCAGTAGGACTGAAATGGAGACCACATGGTTGGGAAGCCAACTTACCACATAGCCAATCCTATGCCTAGTATGATTTCCTTGTTATAAATTGAAATGCATTCCAAACAAAATAAAGGTTAAGTTTTATTTGTGAAATACAGTTGCTTTGAATTTGCTTCAGAAAGAGGTCTCTGTTTGTGATGGTTAGTTGGGGTGGGGGCACTAGGAATGTGACCTGGGTGGCAAGAGGTGGCAACCTGAAAAAGGTTGGGAACCACTACTTTAACCAAATCAAGTGGAACACTTGTCATTGTAACTGACAGAGTACCGCGCCCAACATCATTTGCCAGAATCGAAATAGCTTGCTGAATTTGATGTAAACTTTCTGCTGGTGGAAAACCTATAAACGATAAACGTCGCCCTTTCAAAGCCTAGCCAGGCTCATGGGCCCGGTTTCTGTGACGTATGTGTTTCCCCCCCCCCCCC
>NC_068985.1:15362127-15365245 GCF_001194135.2 Octopus bimaculoides
AAAGTTGGGGCAAAAGAGTACCACAGGGGTCACCACCACCCCCTGCCGGAGCCTCGTGGAACTTAAGTGTTCTTGCTCAATAAACACTCACAACGCCCGGTCTGGGAATTGAAACTGCGATCCTCTGATCGCAAGTCCGCTGCCCTAATGACTGGGCCATTGCGCCTCCACAGAAAACCTATAGTTGTGAATAGTTTGACCATATTATAATATGTTGCCAAACATAATTTATTAACTGAGCTTTTCAGTTAATCCTGTATAACCCAGCTATGTTATGTAGGTTTATCCTTCTTCTCAGTTGCTTTTATGAGTTGCCTCAAAGTTTTCCGTTAATACACCTTGAAGTCAGCTATAACATGTTATTAATCTCTTGGCTGCAGCAAAAAAGTTATGTTCTTGAGGGCATGTTTCACCCTTACACTATCACAAATATCATATTTTGTTTGAAGTATTGGAAGTCTAGCATTATATTTTTCTGCAGCAGGGCAAAAGTAGTTTGTAAACCAGTCTTGGAAAAGGCTCATAGTCACCCCAAGCTTTCTTCTTTCAGTTTTTCAGTTTCAAATCACAGGTAAATTAAACTTAGCATGACCCCTTGGCAGCCCTTGAATTTTGAGTGTGAACAATAAGGATTTTAATTTTCATATCACCACTAGCATTTCATATGATCACCATTTCCTTTCACAAGAAGTACAAGATGATTTTTTTTAAGTTTTAACCCTTCAGCTTCCACATTACTCTGTCAAATTTAATACTTATTAATTTACATTGTTTTGAATTCATCATGCATTATCTTGTGACTCCGAGATTTCACTGATGTGATTGTATATTTTTAGAATGACATTGTAGGTTAGGTGTGAGAGGTCAGATTTCAACAGTTTGAACATAAAACAGGTAGAATATTTTGTGTTGGATATGACCAGTTGAAATACTAAAGGATTAAGCCTTAGTAATGATTTCTATTCACTGGAAATAAAAATCTAAGTAGAATAAAATTCAGTTTCATCAACACCATTCCACTTGTTCTAGTGTACAGCTTCTTTCATTATTTCCTTCAACTACTAAGCTTTATTGGCAACTTAACCAGTCATTTTAGTGATGTGCAAATTAAGGTGCATTTTCACCTTTTCTAATCAGTCTTCACTAAAAACAGATTTTGGATCAGAAGTTGTACTTTTCACTGTCTACAAATTGTCATACAAACTTTTAGCTTTCACTAACCCCTTGTGATACCAGCTTGCCTGAGACCATCCATAGTTGTATGATATAAACTTTCTGTTTTAAAGTGATCTTAATTCAAAACCTTCCATCTAAATTCTGTGTTAATTCATGTTCCAAACACCAAATTAATAAGGTCAAAATATTTTTCTAAATCTTTCATGTTTTTCAAAATTAATTAAAACAGCCAGTTTAAGAATTATGGTAACAAAAGATTTTAAACCCAAACTCACTGTAGACAAGAAGGAAGACAGTCTATTCTTCTTTTTTTTGATAGGGTTTGGTAAAGAGAAACTGGGATTTATCTTGTTGGTACTCCTGGTGAACCTACAATGACATTCCTGATCATTCTTCCTTAGCAAAATCTGACAAGATGAAGACATGTACAGAAGGAAAACAATTTTAAGTTGAAGGTAAATTTTCAAGAGAAATCCAAACAGAAAATGCCTTCATTAAGCTCAATTCTGGACCATTTACAGCTACTTTCCAAGGTGGCCAACACCTGCTGTTCTACATGTTTGTGCGCATGCATGCACACACATTATGTTTGGTCCACCTGCACAGCACATTGGGTGTCTTCTGTTATAGCCCTGAGTCAATGAAAGACTTGTGAGTGGATTTGGTAGAAACTGAAAAAAGCTCATTCTGTATATGTATACACAATTCTGTGTATGTGTGCGTGTGTGTGCTTGTGTGTATCCTTGTCTAGACATCATGTGATAGTAGTAAATGAGCATCATTGCCATACAAGCAACATTCATTTCCATTCTTTGTTTCCAGTCTTCCATGAAAAACATGTCTAGCTAAGGAAAACTATTACCTTGCTTGGGAACAGGTAGGGATAAGCAACAGGAAGGGTATCCAGCCCTAGAAAAGTCTGCCTCAACAAATTCCATCTGACCAATGCAAGCATGGAAAAAATGGACATAAAATGACAATGAGGTGTGTGTGTGTGTGTGTAATTCTGCTTGCCCCTTTTTCTTTTCCGTACATACAGCTGTTTTTCTGTTTTTTCCTTATTTTTTTTTTTTAGTTGAATGCTTGAATCGTGTAACAGCCAGAGGTCTAGTAGCTACCAGTCTATTAAAGTCTATCATCTGTTGTGGGGTGTGGGTCAGTCATTTTGCTTATTCACCAGTCAGGTATTGAGTCCATTCTGTCTCAGTCCAGCCATCCACTCACCTCCCTCATCACCTACCTACCTACCTGCCTACCTGCCTACCAAACCATTTACGTACATGTAGCTGACTGGTTAGCTGTTGCTTTGTCTAGGTTGCTAAGTTGTTACATTATGACTGTCTGGTCTGGTCTACATGTGTGTATGTGTATCTAAGATTTAGTACTGCAGGTAAGGAACAAATGAAAGAGAGAAGGAAGAGGAAAATGCGATACAGGAGAAAGGTAGTGAACATTGTCTGTGTGTCTGGTTTGTGATGATCTCGATGTGATTGGGGCAGATAATGTGTAGCTATTGTACTAAGTCGAACATATAGTACACAGTTATTGTGTTAATTAAGTCCTACATTTGTCACATTTCCTGTGTGGAACTTAAAATGAAACTTAAAATAGCAAATAGCACTCACTCCATAGCATATATTTCGATGGGTAGGCAGGTCGTGTTACATTAACCATTCAAACCAGGGAAAGACTGAGGACTTGAAATGACTTTAGGTGGACATTGTCCCTGGACCGTTTCTTCCACGTTTGTCTAACATGTAATTTTTTTTTTTCCTTTTTTTTTTTGAATGTTTGACTCCACCATGGCTTGGTAGAATATTGGTGAGAGAGGTAGGAATGAGGCAGAGTGATTGTCACTCTTACGTGTGAGTGTGGGACATGAAAAAAATTGAACAAGTGACTTCAAAACGAAATTGTTTTAAAATCCCTAGATTACATATAT
>NC_068985.1:15366413-15369671 GCF_001194135.2 Octopus bimaculoides
TTTATGCAGGTGACACGTAAAAGCACCTACTACACTCTCTGAGTGGTTGGCGTTAGGAAGGGCATCCAGCTGTAGAAACTCTGCCAAATTTAGATTGGAGCCTGGTGTTGCCATCCGGTTTCACCAGTCCTCAGTCAAATCGTCCAACCCATGCTAGCATGGAAAGCGGACGTTAAACGATGATGATGATGATGATGATGACGATGATATATATTCTTTTGTTTGTTTCAGTAATTTGCCTGCGACCATGCTGGAGCACCGCCTTTAGTCAAACAAATCGGCCCCAGGACTTATTCTTTGTAAGCTTAGTACTTATTCAATCAGTCTCTTTTGCCGAACCGCTAAGTTACGTGAACATGGCAACATCTGTTGTCAAGCGATGGTAGGGGGACAAATAGACACACAAACATACACACACACCCACACACATACATATACGAAGGGCTTCTTTCAGTTTTTGTCTACCAAATCCACTCACAAGGCTTTGGTCGGCCCGAGGCTATAGTAAAAGATACTTGCCCAAGGTGTCACACAGTGTGACTGAACCTGGAACCATGTGGTTGGTAAGGAAGCTACTTACCACATAGCCACTCCTATATTTGTATGTACGCATGTGTATATATATATATATATATATATATATATATATATATATATATATATGTACATACATTTGTGTGTGTGTGTGTGTGTCTGTGTAATATATATATATATATATACACACACACACATTTATGTGTGTATATATGTATATATAAGGTATTTGAAGACATACCTTTTTTGAGTCCTTACTGCATTTTTTGCTAACTCTGTATTATCTTTATTTCTGAAAATAATAATGCCAGACCCTCAGCTTACTCAAGAAAGGGAGAGGCATGCTGTTATTGTGGTTATAAAGGCAGAGCATAGCGATTTAGAAATATCCCAATTTTTAAAAACTGCCTGATCTTTCGTCCACAAAGTTTGTAAGGAGCCAGTGACTGAAAATGGAAATGTATCACCTGTATCAAAGCATAAAAAGCATTCTAAACACTCTGAAATCATTAGAACACCTGAACTTATCTAGTAAGTTGAAAAGACCATTGATTACAATCCCAGAAAGTCCATGAGGTCAATTGCAAAAGGTGTCCATGTGTCAGAAGGAACAGTCAGAAATGTTGTCCATGATGACATCAGATATAAGTCTTATATGATGAGGAAAGGTCAATTTATCAGAAAAGGCAAAAGAAACTCACTACATCAGATCTAAAAGGCTCTTAAACAAACTGAAAAATCCAGAGGAAGAAGATTTGATTTGATTTTTCTCAAACGAGAAAAACTTCAACCAAGATCAAAAGGTTAACAGAAAAAATGACAGATGGTTATGTGCAGACCCTTCTGAAGTTCTAAGTGTTATGCATACAAAATTTCCTGAAACTGTCATGCTTTTAGGGGTTGTCAGCAATGAAGGATGCCTCCTTCTTTCCTCAAGGCCTTAGAGTTAACTCTGCCGCCTACACTGAGGTCCTGGAAATAATTGTTAAGACCTGGATAGACAGTGTATGCAGTGGAAGGCCATATGTGTTTCAGTCAGACTTTGCATTATCACACATGGCTCTAGTAACACAGGAATGGATGGCTGAAAATATTTATGATCACATAACCCCTAACATTTGGCCTCCTAATTCCACAGATCTCAATCCATTGGACATTTACATGTGGAGCTTTGTTGGGAGAGAGGTCAATGAACACGCCCATAACACCAAAGATTCTTTGAAAGCTGCCATAGTCAGGGTAATGTCCAAAATGAATCAGGACCACTTGATTCGAGCAAGTAGATGATTTAAATCTCATAGAAGTAGTTGTTGAAGCTGAAGGTGGCTTTATTGAATAACACTGTAGGAAAGAAGATTTATTTTTATCCTCATAGCATTTTTTTGATAAATAAAGTTATTATACATGTTTTTTATAAACATATAATCTGTCCTCAAATATCTTACACAACCTGTATATATACATTTGTGTGTGTATATACACACACACACACACATATATATATATGGCGTTAGGAAGGGCATCCAGCTGTAGAAACTCTGCCAAATTAGATTGGAGCCTGATGTTGCCATCCGGTTTCACCAGTCCTCAATCAAATCGTCCAACCCATGCTAGCATGGAAAGCGGACGTTAAACAATGATGATGATGATGATATAGTGCCGCAGGACTGGATCTTGTGCAGGTGGCACGTAAAAAACAACTTTTTGAGCGTAACCGTTGCCAGTACCGTGTGACTGGCCCTCATGCCGGTGACACGTAAAAGCACCCACTACACGCTCTGGGTGATTGGCGTTAGGAAGGGCATCCAGGTGTAGAAACTCTGCCAGATCAGATTGGAGCCTGATGCAGCCATCCGGTTCAGTCAAATCATCCAACCCATGCTAGTATGGAAAGTGGACGTTAAACGATGATATATATATATACACACATTTGTATCTACCTTTATAAATATATGTACCGGAGTAAGTACATAAATGTGAAACAAAGTGGAAAAAAATGTACTCAAATGCCAGAGGTAGAGTAATAATATATATATACATCTGTATATACATTTTTTTATATTTCAGCATTCCATCAGTTATGACGATGAGGGTTTCAGTTATGACGATGAGGGTTTCAGTTGACCCAATCAACGGAACAGCCTGCTCATGAAATTAACGTGCAAGTGGCTGAGCACTCCACAGATACGTGTACCCTTAATGTAGTTCTCGGAGAGATTCAGCATGACACAGAGTGTGACAAGGCTGGCCCTTTGAAATACAGGGACAACAGGAAGAAAGAGTGAAACTGCGATCCTATGACCGCATATCCGCTGCCCTATATATATATATATATATATATATGTATATATATATATAAGAAATGAGGGCAGGGAATCGTCAATTAATAATAGAATTAACAATTAACAATTTTGCCAAGTAGTTCAGTATGAAATAAACCTTTATCGGTAAGACCATTTATCATCATAAATATAAGGGATTGGCAATTGAGTTGCTTCTCCAACATACTGAAAATTCAGAAACAGCAGTCAAAGAACTACTGATTCTAAACTACAAATTTTTCTCTAAAATGGATGGCGATATTTATGGCACACATAGAACAAAAAACCGGAGGGAAAAGCACAAACAAAACAAGCCTTTAGTTAATTGGGTACGAATCGTTTCATGGTTAAGCGAACGAAAACTTCACTATTCCAATCTTCAGCCCAAATATTCTGATAAATT
>NC_068985.1:15370673-15373874 GCF_001194135.2 Octopus bimaculoides
TATATATATATATATATATATATATACACACACACACACACACGTATATATATATACACATGTATGTGTATATATATATATATATATATAGATAGATATGCAGGGCAGGGAATATGTTGGAGAAGCAGGTTACTGTCAATCCCTATATATTTATGATTATATATATATATATATATATTTATACACACATACCAGCATGGATGTTAAATGATGACATATTTGCACAAAACACACACACACATATATACATGCACAGACACATATACATACATGCGTGCACACACACACATACATACATACATATATACATACATGTGTGTGTCTGTAAATTTAACATTATCTCTAGACAGCTCACACACACACACACACACACATGAAGCAATCAGCTTTTTATTAAGATTCTGGTTGGTCGATTCATTGTTTCTTATGGACAGACTTATGTCACCAAACATTGTTTCGTCGTCATGGAAGATATCTGCTATAATAATCTCGTATGGCTGTGTGGTAAAAAGAAAATCTGCACAGGATAACGCCAACCACGAGGAAAAGAAAGAGAATTTATAATAATAATAATAACAATAACAATAATAATAATAACAATAATAATAATAATAACAATAATAATAATAATGGTGGAAAATAAAATGCCGGGAATGAAACAAAAATAAACAAAAGAAAAATGGAAGAAATTTACCCAGAAAACAAAAATTTTCATTGCTGGACACTGGGACACAAGTGGCCCTTCCTTCCTTTCTTTTCTTCTTTTGTATGTGTGCGTGTGTGTGTGTGTTGGAAGCAGCAGGCTGCAACATCAGTAGACATGCCGGCGGTCAGTGATTAGACTGAGCATTCTTCCAGCAATGACCAATCTGAGACTTTATAGTGTGTATTGATCAGTTTATTGGCTTTTTCATGAAGTCCACCCACCCACCAACAACAACAGGCACACGCAGACACATGCACACGTACACACAGGCATATACACACCCACACACCACCACCACCACCACCCTGCACTCTGGATTTATCGGAACACAGAGAACCATTCAGAGTAAGAAACCACCCACTAATTGTGATTTTTGACATATATATAATATATATAAAAAAAGAAAAAAAACAGATGGGGTGTGGAGTGGAAGGGACAACAGATAAGGGGTGGGGTGTGTAATTAATCCCTCTAAAATTTCTGTTTTCTAATTTAAAAAAAAAAAATGATTATATTGTCATATATATGTAATTAATCTCTCGTTTATTTTTCTGCTGTCTACAATTTCTCCTTTTAACTCTCATACCTTCTCTCCCTCTCTCTCTCTCTCTCTCTCTCTCTCTCTCCTTTCTTCCTTTCCTTTTCTGTCTGTCTGCTATCACTCTACTTTGGCATCTCTTCTATCTTACCCCTCGATCATAATTACAGTTCTCTCTCTTCTCTTCTTTGGCTGTGTATCTACCTAAATCTAAAGCATAAGCATAAAGTACAGAGTATTGTTAATGTGCAAAAACCATATTTATTTTTATATATACTCTACAAACACATACACAATAAATCCACCCATTTGATTCATATGATGTCTATTATTAATAGTACACATGCTTGTATGTATTTAATTTCAGACACACCAGTGTCCAGGGTGTCTTATGTGTGACTACATATTTATAAAAATCAACGAAATTGTTTGTCTTACATTTACATTTCTGTTCGGTCTCCATTTATGCTTTTTGTACTTCTCTTTACGCCTGTCTCTCACTGTCTCTGGCAGCCTGTTGGTGTCTGTCTGTCTATCTATCTATCGATCAATTGGTCGATCTGTCTATCTATCGATCTGTCTGTTTATCTATCTCTTTATCCATCCATCTACCTATCTCTATCTATTTGTCTATCTCTTTATCCATCCATCTATCTATCTATTTGTCTCTTCATCCATCTATCTATCTATCTATCTATCTATCTATCTATCTATCTATTTATCTATCTATCTATCTATCTGTCTATCTCTTTATCTATCTGTCTATCTCTTTATCCATCCATCCATCCATCCATCCATCTATCTATCTATCTATCTATCTATCTATCTATCTATCTATCTATCTATCTATCTAATTATCTAACTCTTTATTCATCCATCCATCCATTCATCTTTCTTTCTTGTGTATTGCATTGATCTTGTTTTTCTCTCCCTAAAGAGTCACTAAAATTAGTACCAGTAATTTGATATTTCTGCTTCTACTGGCAACAAAAGACTTCTCTTGCCAAGTGAAGGACCGACTGTATGATGCTTGTGTACAAAGTACAGTATTGCATGGTAGCAAATCAGGAGCATTGAATGTCAAAGATGTCTTGGAAGTAGGAAAAACACGGTGAGCATGCTCTGCTGGATGTATAGTGAGAATAAACAATGGAACGTGGATAAATTGTGAGAGAAAAAAAATCTATAGAAGCGGAAATGACTATATACTGTGCAAGGGAGGAGACAGTAACTGGTACAGATGTGTGAGGTGTGCAGAGGATGGCAGCTGAGTAAGGAATCCAAACGGAAAACACAGGAAGAAACATGAAGGCCATTCTCAGGATACTGAACCTCACAAAGGAGACAATGAGGAACCTGCAATTGGTGAGACACTGTGCTGGAGCCGGCGTGTCCAACCCATGCCAGCTTCGGTGTAAAAACAATGTAAAATGATGAAGATGGAAGATGATTCAATCAGCTATGTCCCCTCTCTATATCAAGTAACAAGAGATCAATATTTTATCTGTCCTTGCTTGTGTGTGTGTGTGTGTGTGTGTTTTCAGGTTAGTCTGATTCCACTTTGGTAGTTTAGCTATTGTTATTATTATTTTTGTCTGTTGTAATTTTATTGTAAAACCTTCCTACTTAAATATAAAATATACACCCACTCTTCATTGTTTATATTTTCTATACACCCTAAAAATTCAACATATATATATAGACATCCCTTGACTGTATGTGTATGCACATACACATACACACACACACACACACACACACACACACACACACACACACACACACATCCTTGTGTTCTCTATCCTGTGTATTGTTTCAATAACCCTTAAAGACAGATCCTGTGTATTTGTTCAACTTTGTATGAAGCATATCAAAAGTTTAACGGTCTTGTGCAAGATAATAAATACATCGCTTGCAGGGAACTTGCTGATTTGTCAGCCAGGGATGCGGAGTTACT
>NC_068985.1:15374236-15380348 GCF_001194135.2 Octopus bimaculoides
TATATATATATATATATATATATATATATATATATATATATACACACACACATATATATATGTACATTGTAATTGTCATCATTGATAACATAATCTTCTTCATCATCTTTACCATTATCACTATCATCATCATTATTATTATTGTTGTTGCTCTTATAACTGCCAATCTCAGCTCCATCTTCATATAGCTGTCATTATAACGACTATCATTATTGCCCTTGTTATTATCGTAGCTGGCATCAATTGTGACCATCATCATGTAGCTACCTACAGCCCCTATATCAGTTAACAAATGGCTCTGTTATCTTAACAGTTCATCTATTAAAACCTATTAATACAGCCATTATTGTTGCCGATAGTCTAGGCTCTTTTATTCCTGCTGTTGTTGTTGTTTAGTGTTTAATTGGATCGTGCAGATATACTATATTGTCTTTTATTTTCAGGAATAATGTACCCTGAGCTGCATTATCCAACATGTCTTTCCTTCTTTGAGGTGAGAGGGTGTGCTCTGTGGATGACTTGGCTGTTGTTTCTAACCAATTGAGTGACCACATAGGAGCTTCTTCCCTCTATAACTAATTTTTACTTGGGTAGGTGGGAGAAACAGTATAAAACCTGATCGCTTTAATGGATGTGAGTTTGTGCTATTGTGAGCATGCACAAATGAAATGCAACAAAATAGTTATAACAAAGAACGGAATCTGGTTCACAGGCAAGTGGCTGTGTGGTAAGTAGCTTGCTTACCAACCACATGGTTCCGGGTTCAGTCTCACTGTGTGGCACCTTGGGCAAGTGTCTTCTACTATAGCCTCGGGCCGACCAAAGCCTTGAGTGGATTTCGTAGACGGAAACTGAAAGAAGCCTGTCGTATATATGTATGTGTGTTTGTGTGTCTGTGTTTGTCCCCCCAACATCACTTGACAACCGATGCTGGTGTGTTTACGTCCTCGTAACTTAGCGGTTTGGCAAAAGGAGACCGATAGAATAAGTACTAGGCTTACAAAGAATAAGTCTTGGGGTCGATTTTCTCGACTAAAGGCGGTGCTCCAGCATGGCCGCAGTCAAATGACTGAAACAAGTAAAAGAGTAAAGAGTAACTTACTGGTACCCTTTGGCAGTTTTTAACATAATTTTCGTGTATTTATTTGTAACAGCCAAACTTTTAGGATTATTACTAGTACTTAATAACCTTTTCTACTCTTGGCACAAGACCTGAAATTTTATGGGAGGGGGCCAAGTCAATTAGATCGACCCCAGTATGCAACTGGTACTTAATATATCGACCCCGAAAGGATGAAAGGCTAAGTTGAACTTGGCGGAATTTGAACTCGGAACATAAAGACAGACGAAATACTTATTTCGTTATTGCCCACAAGGGGCTAAACATAGAGGGAACGAACGGATTAAGTCGATTACATCGACCCCAGTGCGTAACTGGTACTTAATTTATCGACCCCGAAAGGATGAAAGGCAAAGTCGACCTCGGCGGAATTTGAACTCAGAATGTAACGGCAGACGAAATACCGCTAAGCATTTCACCTGGCGTGCTAACATTTCTGCCATCTTGCTGCCTTATTATTACTATTACTACTACTAATAATAATAATAATAGACTGGAGTCTGATGCAGCTCCTCAGCTTGCCAGCCCTGGTCAAACCGTCCAACCCATTACCAGCATGGACAAAAAAGGTTAAATGATGATGATGATGATGATTTCAAATTTTCGCACACAGTCAGCAGATACACGGGGGAGGGGGATAAATCGATTTCACCGACACCCCCACCCCAGCGTTCAACTGTTACTTATTTTATCAACCCAGAGTGGATGAAAGGTAAAGTCGACCTCGGTGGAATTTGAACTCAGAATGTAAAGACGGACAAAAAAACCACTAAGTATTTTGCCCAGCATGCTACCGATTCTGCCAGCTCACCACACTACTACTACTAATAATAATAATAATAATAAATAAATAAATAATAATAATAATAATAATGATAATGATAATAATGGTTTCAAATTTTGGCACAAAGCCAGGAATTTGTGGGGAGGGGTTCGTTTACATTGTCTCTGGTGCTCAACTGGTACTTGTTTCATCAACCCCGAGAAAATAAAATGCGAAGTCGACCTCAGTGGTATTTGAACTCATAACGCTAAGCCAGAAGACATGCTGCTAAGGACTGTCCAGTGCGCTGGCGATTCTGCCACCTCACCAACTTAATAATAATAATAATAATAATAATAATAACAATAATACAACTATTGTATGTTTCTCTTGACTGTTATAGCAATGTATATCAACACTGATCATTGCTGTCACTACTCAGTGATTAGAAACCATAATAATTTTCAACGACTCAAATCATTACAGTCTATTGCTGCTGGTGTGTGTGTGTGTGTGTGTATGCACATGTATTTGGAATGGAATGTCCCATGAGTTAAGTAGTACTTATCATTGAATTATAATTTAAAATTTGATAAACTTACGGAACACAATGCAAATGTGTATGTGTGTGTGTGTGCACGCTTATGTATTTGGAGTGTCCTGCCAGCAAGGCAGTAATTAACATTTGAACAATTATTTAATATCTGATAAATTTGTGGAACATAGTGCAAGTGTGTGTATATATATATATATGTATATATATATATATATGTATTCAGCATGGCTCATGAGTAAGGCAAGTACTTAGCAGTGAACTATGATGTAAAATCTGATAAATCTATATGACACAGTGCAAGTGTGTGTGTGTTTGTGTTAGTGTGTGCAGTTGCAAGACAGTTTGCATTGTCTTCCACAAGTAATACATGTTCCTACATGTCCAAATAGAATAACAGTTTTCATTTGGACCCCCTTACTGCATAGAACTCTCAACCATCAAAATTGCAATTAAGATATTGCTTTTTTTTTTTTTAATTTAGATTACTTAAGGAACTCTGAGTGGCTGTGTGGTAAGTAGCTTGCTTACCAACCACATGGTTCCGGGTTCAGTCCCACTGTGTGGCACTTTGGGCAAGTGTCTTCTACTATAGCCTCAAGCCGACCAAAGCCTTGTGAGTGGATTTGCTAGACGGAAACTGAAAGAAGCCCGTCGTATATATATATATATGTGTGTGTGTGTGTGTATGTGTATGTGTGTGTTTGTCCCCCCATCATCGCTTGACAACCGATGCTGGTGTGTTTGCGTCCCCGTAACTTAGTGGTTCAGCACAAGAGATCGATATAATAAGTACTAGGCTTCCAAAGAATAAATCCTGGGGTAGATTTGCTCAACTAAAGGCGGTGCTCCAGCATGGCTGCAGTCAAATGACTGAAACAAGTCAAAGAGAGTAAAAGAAAGCATTATAAATTTCATAGGTAAAATATTTTTCTGGGAACAAATTATGATTTATATCATTGCTACTATGGGAAATTATTACTCTGCTTTACAAGTTTTCACTTCACGAGTGACCTCTGGGAACAAATTAGCTCATATATCACACACACACACACACACACACACACGCACACGCACACATTTACATGCAATTTCTTAGATGTGAAGGCATGTTAGGTTCAACAGATATCTACGGCCAGACTCTGATCTTTGACATTTGATTAGTTATATATGCTTTTTCATGTATGAAACTTAAATTAATGCTAGGCTGAGTCAGTATGGTAAGAGCTAAATATTATGTATTTAGCTCTTATAATATGTGTTGAATAATTTTTTCATTCATTTGTATGCGTGTGTTTGGAGCAAACAGGAGAAATTATACTCAATTCATGAACATACATATTTCATAATTGACTGTAAAAGTTACAAAAGTGACTCATGTCCCAAGAGTTTGACGCTTGACACTCATGAAACTTATCTGCCAATTAAATACTCATATATGTATACCCATGCATATATTCGGCCACTCATGTTGTTCATAAATGTGTTTCGTGTATGTATGTTCAATTTACATTTATACATACATCTACACATAGGCCATGTGTTGGGAGCATTTGATGCTTAATAAAAAACAAACTAATTTGGGAGGGAATAATGACCGCTAATTATGTATGTTCTTAATATTGGGAAATATGGCACTTTCCTGCTTCATAAATGTGTGTAAGTGTGTGTGCACCTAAACATACGCTGTCTTCGCACTTGACCTTCTTGGATATAGTTAATTATATTCACCACTAACACTTATTCTATCGTTTATCCTTTGCTCATTTCAGTCATTGGACTGCAGCCCCAGCTATGCTGGGGCACCACCTTGAAGGGTTTAGTCAAGCAAATCAACTCCAGTGCTTACTTTTTTTTAAAAAGTCTGGTACTTATTCTTTCGGTTTCTTTTGCAAACTGCTAAGTTATGGGAGTGTACCCCCAACCCACACCATTTGTCAGACTGTGATGAGGACAAAAACAAACACAAGGACACAGTCAGCCACACACACACACACGACAGGTGTCTTTCGGTTTCCGTCTTCCAGATCCACTCACAAGGATTTGGTTGAACCGAAGTTATAATAGAAGACGTTTGCCAGAGGTGCTGCGGGAGTGGAACTGAACTTGGAACCATGTGGTTGACAAGCAAACCTCTTACTCACACAGCCACACCTTCACCTCCACACAAACAGGCCAACATCAAAAAGACATGACAGAGTGATACGGATCTGAACTAATGTAGGGAGACATAACATAACACTCACACAATTCTCTGGATTTATGTGACTGTGTTTGCACTATCATATCCCAGCCACTTCAATAAAAATAAATAAATAAATGAATAAAAATAATATAAATATATATATATATATACGTGTGTGTGTACAAAAAAATAGCATTGGCATGATTGCCAATCTCCCAAATGCCAGTAATATAGACTTTCTAGCTAACTGTTGGCACATCTATTTTCATGTGATCCCTCTTTGGAACCAATTAGCTTAAGTGCTCTAGAATTTTTTGCTTCTTTTATTTCCTTTTTAATAAGCAGTGGTTGTTCGATATTACTGCAATCACCACCACCACCACCACCACCGCTATTAATGTTTGTAATGCCATCATCACCGACCACACCCACCATTTCATCTAACTCATCACCTTGCCAATGATGGTATATTATCCCTTGATCGTATCTTCCTTACAACTTACTTCTGTCACTACTCCTCTTACCACAAACACCATCAATATGGTTATTACTGTAGCTTTACTGTTTATCATAAACAACAGTGCTGTTATTAAACAGTTAATTGTGCGTGCAACACCACCATATAACCACTTATAATGGTGATGCTACCCTAATAACCACCACACAACTAACACAATATGTCTTTTATCTATTACTTGTTTCAGTCATTAGATTGCAACCATCCTGGGGCTCTGCCTTTTAGTCAATTGAATCCACCCCAGTACCCATTTTTTTTTAAGCCTAGTATTTGTTCTGTCTGTCTTTTTTCCCCAAACTGCTAAGTTACAGGACAACACTGGTTGTCAAGCAGTGGTGGAGGATAACCAAACACACGCACACACACACACACACACGCACATGTATTTATATACACGACAGGCTCTTTTCAGTTTCTGTCTACCAAACCTATTCACAAGGCTTTGGTCAGTCCATGGGGCCACACTGCAGGACTGAACCCACAACCATGTGGTTGGAAAGCAAACTTCTTACCACACAGCCACACATGTTCACAAACCACCTAGAGAACCACTTTATTGTTTGTATAGTCTGCAAGAAATAGCACCCAAATTCCCTTCAAACTAATGCAGGCGTGGGTGACTTTTACAAGGAGTGGGCTGCATGAAACATGGCTCACCATCAAGCAGGCTGTACTACTAAAATAATTCAAGGTAATGATTTTCATTAGACATGCCATTCAGCAAGGCTCATGGGCCATAGATTGCTCATGGCTGCTTCAATGTCATCATGATCATCATTGTTTTAGTGTCCACTTTTACATTCTTGGATAAATCAGGCAAAATTTGTTGAGGCAAATTTTCTGCAGCTGGATACTCTTCTTGTCACCAACCCTCACCATTTTCCAAGTAAAATGATATTGTTTTCAAATTTTGGCAACCGGGGAGTGGATAAGTCGATTAAACACCCACAGTGCTCGACTGGTACTTATTTTAT
>NC_068985.1:15380469-15383844 GCF_001194135.2 Octopus bimaculoides
CCCCCCCCGCCCTGCCACTGCAGGATAAAATCAATGTCATCCTTGACAGAATATGAACTCAATATGTAAAATGGACGAAATGCTACTAAACATTTTGCCCAGCATGCTAATGATTCTGCCAGCTTACTGCCTTCGAGTAAGATAATATTTCATCTTGGCCAGATATGTTTCCATGGAAACGGCACTGCTTGTGTGATAGCATCACTCACTCACAGCTATCATGTGATGTGAAAACAAGGAGACATGCGCGCACACACACACACACACTCACATACGTGTGTGTTTATGTCTCCTTGTCTTCACATCATCGAAGAAACCCTATACGCACACATGCATGTTTGTGTGTGTGTGTGTACAATAGGTTTCTTTCAGTTTCCATCTACCAAATCCTCTCACAAGGTCAGCCTGGGGCTATATGAATTTAAAAAAAAAAGCACTTGCCAAAGATACCAGAGTGGAACTGAACCCAATACCATGTGGTTGGGAAGTGAACATCTTAACCACACACCCATGCTTGCATCTAGCATCTTTAAAAAAAAAAGAAAAAGGAACTTAATATATTTCTACATAGAGTGTACCTGAGAGAAGAT
This sequence comes from Octopus bimaculoides, assembly GCF_001194135.2. Lineage (NCBI taxonomy): Eukaryota > Metazoa > Mollusca > Cephalopoda > Octopoda > Octopodidae > Octopus > Octopus bimaculoides. Next base: position 15,381,060 of record NC_068985.1, read on the forward strand.
AGCATAGTCAATTACTGGATCTTAACTCTGCTTGTTCTGTACTAACAACCATCTGAACCAGTGATTCTCAACCAGGGTTCATATGGCCCCTTGTGGTCCTTATAAGATTTTGTTAAAATTTATGTGTAGTAAATTGATTATACTTCTACAATACACAAAATATTTTCAGATTTTTTTTTATGGTGTTAGGTGCAGACATAGCTGTGTAGTAAAAGGCTTGCTTTCCAACCACATGGTTCCAGGTTCAAACCCATTGTGTGACACCTTGGGCAAGTGTTTTCTACTATAGTCTGAGGCTAACCAAAGCCTTGTGAGTGGATTTGGTAGATGGAAACTGAAAGAAGCCCGTCATATATATATATATATATAGTCAATTCAAAAAACAAACAAGTGTGGGGAGGTAGCTCAAGCAATGTATTAGTATGATGCTCAGAGAAAGAAGAGAGTAGTTGTTTTACGTTTCAAGCATAACTCTTCTTCGGAAGCAGGAAAGTCCAAAGGAAAAGAAGGAAAAAAATCGATAGAATAAGTACTAGGCTTACAAAGAGTAAGTCCTGCAGTCGATTTGTTCGACTGAAGGCGGTGCTCCAGCATGGCCACAGTCAAATGACTGAAACAAATAAAAGAATAAAAGAATATATGCTTGTGTTTGTCCATAACACTACTTGACAACCAGTATCGGTGTGTTTATGTCCTCGTGACTTAGCAGTTCAGCAAAAGAGACTAATAAAATAAGTACCAGGCTTTAAAAAAAGAAAAGTACCGAGGCTATAGTAGAAGACACTTGCCCAAGGTGCCATGCAGTGGGACTGAACCCAGAACCATGTGGTTGGTAAGCAAGCTACTTACCACACAGCCACGCCTGCACCTACTTGTGCAAAATAGAAAGCACGTGAGTACTTGAGTGCTGGACAGCTGAGATTTAAGTTGATATTTGGCTGCTATTTTTCATCAGGCTAAGCTGACATATCCAGCTCCCTTTTTAGCTCCTGGGTGTTTGTGTGGAAAACGGGTGGGAAGTTGTATAAGTAGGTAGATAGATAGATGGTTGGGTGTTGGACTGCATCTTCAATTGCAAATTACATTCTTTGCGAAACCTCTTTACATATTGCAACACAATACCTTCAACAAATGTCGATCAACACACATGCATGCATGCATACATATACATACATATATATGTGCGTGTGTGTGTGGGTGTATGTATACACATATATGTATATATGTGCCTATACATATGTATATATGCATATATATGTATGTATGTATGTATGTGTATATATATATATATATATATATATATATATATACGCACACACACATATACACATACATGCATATATGTATACATACATGCATATATATATGTATATATCCATGTATATATATATGTATATATATATATATATATATATATATATATATATATATATATATATATATATATATATGTATGTATGTATATATATATGTATATATGTATGTGTATATGTATATACGTACATATATATGTATATATGTACGTGTATATATATCTATATATATGTATATGTCTATATGTGTGTGTGTGTGTGTGCATGTGTATATATATATATATATATATATATATATATATATATGCATTTCTATACACACACACACACTCATGTACAAAGTTTCTATTAGAGTGGGCAAGGAGGGGGACATTTCAAGTGACAGCAAAACAAGAACCGAGACTGTTCATAGAAAGAGAATCTATGACCAGACATGATGGGAAACCCACTTGCTACATCTCTGTTATTCAGTTGCCTGCTGCTGCTTCTCTCTGTTCATATATGCTTAACACATCACACCTTTCTTTCCCTCAGCCTTTCCTCTCTATTTCTTAATGTCACCAATTCATTTTGCTTGCATTATTTATCATTTCATGTTTATATATATATATATATATATATATATATATATATATATCATATTTTGTTTCTGTTTCTATTTGTCTTCTTTCTTTTTTTTTTTTTTGTTCTTTCTCTCTCACCTTCCCCACTTGAGATGTTCCATAATATCTGCAATAATTGTTTCTTACATGGTCATAACACCTTGACATATATGCACCCACCCACCCACACACATACATACACATGTGGAGATGCAGGTGTGGTTGTGTGGTGAGCACTTTGCTTCCCGACCACTTGATTCCAGGTTCAATCCCACTGCATAGCACCTTGCACAAGTGTCTTTTCCTATAGCTCCAGGCTGATCAAGGCTTTGTTTGTAGGTTTCGTCATCATCATCGTTTAACGTCTGCTTTCCATGCTAGCATGGGTTGGATGGTTTGACTGAGGTCTGGAAAGCTAGCAGCTGCACCAGGCTCCAATCTGATCTGGCAATGTTTCAACAGCAGGATGCCCTTCCTAATGCCAGCCACTCCGAGAGTGTAGTGGGTACTTTTTACGTGCCACTGGCACAGGAGCCAGTTAGGTGGGCCTGGCATCAATCACATTCAGATAGTAGGAAACTGAAAGAAGCTTGTCATATATATGTGTGTGTGCTTGTGTCTCCTTGTCTTGAGGTGGTAGCTGTAAAAGATTGCCACTGTCATACAAGCAGTGTCAATTGTTTCCAGTATTCTGCGAAAATATGTCTGGCTATGGGGAAATATTTCCATGGTTGGAAACAGTTGGGGGCTGGTAATGGGAAGGGCATCCAGCCATAGAAAATCTGCCTCAAACAAACTCCCTCCAACCCATGCAAGCATGGAAAAGTGAACATTAAACAATTACGATACATATATATATATATATATATA
>NC_068985.1:15384281-15391559 GCF_001194135.2 Octopus bimaculoides
TATATATATATATATATATATATATATATATATATATATACACACACACACACACACACACTGAGGTTTATTTATATAATTCTAAATAGACAATGGAGTAGCAAATATAGTGCACAGTACTAAACGATTCTTAGCAATGTACAAGAATGGTGAAGCAACAAAATCAATAGAAAAGAAATCAAAATGCCATGTACTATTCTGTTCCATCCCTTTACATTCTGAGTTCAAATTCCTGTTGAAATTAGCTTTGCTTTTCATCCTTCTGCAGTTGATCAAATAAATTCCACAATAAACAATTAGGGTATTGGATTTCTAAAATGTTATTCTGTTGCAGTTGAACTTGCTGTCATCAGCAGGTATTAGATTGTCTTGGAATGTTACCTCCTGTCCATGGGAACACTAGTTTGTCATTTCTTAATGCCAAGTAACCAAACCTAAGTCCTGACCTTTGGACTGCTAGATTCATTGACATTTCATACTATTTTCTAATGTAGTTCTTATGTAGAATATTTCTGCACTACTGAGCCAGACCTAATTTTGCTCAATTGTTTCACGATTATATTGCATTGCCGATCACATTCTACGGTTATTGATTGTTTTTGGATGATTTACTGCTAAAAAAAAATATATTTCAGGTGATTAACATTAGCTTCAAAGCTGAAAAAAACCAAAATATGTATACTCTTTTACTCTTTGACTTGTTTCAGTCATTTGACTGAAGCCATGCTGGAGCACCGCCTTTAGTTGAGCAAATCGACCCCAGGACTTATTCTTTGTAAGCCTAGTACTTATTCTATTGGCCTCTTTTGCCGAACTGCTAAGTTACGGGGACATTAACACACCAGCATCGGTTGTCAAGCGATGTTGGGGGGGCAAACACAGACACACACACATATATATATATATATATACGACGGGCTTCTTTCAGTTTCCGTCTACCAAATCCACTCACAAGGCTTTGGTCGGCTTGAGGCTATAGTAGAAGACACTTGCCCAAGGTGCCACACAGTGGGACTGAACCCGGAGCCATGTGGTTGGTAAGCAAATTACTTACACAGCCACTCCTACGCTTATGTCTGTTTATGTTTCATCTCCAATTGTGGTCTTTCTTTGAGGTTACTGTTGCATGTATGTATGATGCATGGTCTACGAGATAACGTTATTAACCCTTTAGAAACAAAGGGTCCTGATTTGAATCTGCTGTGGTACTGTGTACACATCTGGGAATAAGACATCCGATGTTAATCAGCGATCAGAGTGATTTGTAGGTATTAAGTGTAGGTGTAATGCTTGTCTCTAAAGACAGACATGGCTGTGTGGTTGAGGAGCTTGATTTGTAATCATGTGGGTTTGGTTTCAGTCCCACTACATGGCACCTTGGATACCTGTCTTCACTGTAGGCCCAGGTCGACCAGTGAATGTGTTTGATAGACAGAATTTGTGTGGAAGCCTGTTATGCGCTTGCACGTGGTGTGTGTGTATGTGTATATTTGTATATAAGTGTGTGTGCATGTGTAATGTGTATGTATGTGCGCACATTTCTGATTGTCCCCCCACCACAGCTTGACAACCGCTGTTGGTTTGTTTACATCCTGAGAACTTAGTGGGCTGCCAAAAGAGACTGATAGAATAAGTACCAAACTTTGAAATAAATACTGGGGTCATTGTGTTCAGCTAAACCTTTCAAAGCAATGCCCCAATATGCTTGGCAAAAAGAAAAAAAATACAAACAAGGAGTTTTAGGTACAATTTCTGTATGATGCCCTTCGAAGTACATCAGGTGGTACATAATTCATTATCATATACAATGACAGCCCTGTACAACAGACATACCTTTTTATTGGTTTACAAAACCGAGTTCAGTTGCCATATTTTCAGCATACAGGTTCAATTATTCAGACAATAATTTACAAGCAAAAAAGAAAGTAGGTCAACCTATACACTTAAACTATTTTGGAAGACCAAAATTTCCATGTGAAATGCAACAAGGATTTGGAACGATAGTGACCATGTTTGAATGTGTACACTACGAGTTTATGCTGTGCACTACTTTGACATATATGCTGTAAAATACAGCATTCTGGTTATCTGCATTAGATGTATGTCTAAAACAGATAACTATAATGGATGGTGCAGAGGTAGAAGTTATGTTGTGCAATAAATGTTTTAGAACCAGAATAGACACATACCAACTTTATGGATGGTTACTTACGTTTCAATGATTCACTAAAGGATTAGTTTAGCACAAGTCCTGTACTAGACATATTCCTATCCCAGATTGATGTTTTGTGTTTTTCACTAATGATTTTATTCAATTCAGACAAAAGGGGTTTGATGTTTTTGTGGGAGAGTTTCTATAAGCTTAGCAATTCAGTACAATAGATTGATGTTGCATGGATTTTTTTTTTTTTTTCTTCTCCTTTGTTGTGGAAGTAGTAATTTGGGAGTCAATACTGTTGCAGTTTACTGGCCTGTTGCTTATCTACTTAGGTATTCGAAGTAGTTGGACTGGGTTTTTATGCACTAGAACTAGCTGTAATTGAAAATTGCACTGCTTTATTCAGTCAAGTGACCTTGACATATGGTTGTTGTTGTTGTTGTTTAGGCCCTGGTCTGTCCTGAATAGAGCTATGATCAAAAGTATTTCACCCACAATCATTCTTTCATCATCATCGTTTAACATCCGTTTTCCATTCTGGCATGAGTTGGACAGTTCAACTGGGGTCTGGGAAGCCAGAAGGCTGCACCAGGCCCCAATCTGATCTGGCAGTGTTTCTACAGCTGGATGCCCTTCCTAACGCCAACCACTCCGAGAGTATAGTGGGTGCTTTTTACGTGCCACCAGCACAGGGGCCAGAGGAGCTGGCATTGACCACAATCAGATGGTGTTTTTTTCATGCCACCAGCACAGAAGTCAGTCAAAGCAGCACTGGCATCGACCACGTTCGGATGGTGCTTTTTACATGCTACGGGCACGGGGCTCACAACTCCTATTTCCATTTGATTTGATTTTGGTATTGCTGATGTTGACGTACTTTGACTCTGTTTTTGCAAATCTAAAACTATATTATCCAGTGTGTGTTTCCTTTTTTAAGACAATAGGGTGTGATTAGAGAAGCCTTGACTTATTTCTTGCTGGTCAAGTGTTCATACAAAAGTTCCCTGATGTCTTTGATTTTCTGTGCAGGTGCATATGTATATTTTCATTTTTGTTTCATGTCCATATTCCCTCGTTAACATGGGTTTGACCAGTGGTTCTCAACCACTTTCTGCTTATGGACCCCTTTGATTCCTATTCTACTCTACTGGACCCTCATAGCCATTCAGTGTTTTAAAAAATCCTATTGTATTTATTATGATTAGATATTATTTGGAATTATAAAAATAATTGTTAGAATATTTTGTGTATTGTAAAAGTATGACCAATTTATTGCGCATGAATTTTAACAGCAAAATCTTATATGGACCCTGGTTGAGAACCACTGGACTTGACAAATACAAATTACTGAAGCATTGTTTTACAGCCAAATATCCTTCCTGTTGCTAACCTTTATCAGATTTTTCCAAGTGAATAATTTTTCATTCTACTTGCTTTCAAAAGCACAAGTCTGGCAGACAATTTGTCAACAAGAAATGTCTAAAAACACTACTGTTTGTATCTCAGTGCTTTTTCATACAAAATGTTCAATGTAAACATACACACTTTCACACACATACTGTAAATCCTTGAGTATAATCCGCATTTTTTTCCCAAAATCTAAAGGTCAAAATCCCTAGTGCATACTATATACGAGGTTAAAAATGAAAAATATTTTCTAAGCAATGTCCGAGTCTCTATTTGCTGTCCGGCAATGTTTATTCAGACGCATTTTGTGATGTCGGGTGCGAAAATACCTTAAACTAATACCTAAAGCTATATTTATTTTTCACTGATGTTATTATTGTTATTTCTTTATTTTCTGCAAACAAAGTGCACAAAAAAAGCTACACGTTTGCATTATGTTATATATACAATAATAATAAAGGACGTTACCGTATATGTATGTTTACAAACCAAGGACATTATATAGACCTCCTTGACTAAAGTTAGAGAAGGGGTGCGTATTATACACAAGGTTTAGGTTTTTCTGAGGTACAGCCCCCTAAAAATCCCCTGCGTATTATACTCAAGGGCGGACTATACTCGAGGATTTACGGTACACACAACAGGTCCCATCCAGTTTCCATCTACCAAATTCACTCACAAGGCATTGGTCAGCCCAAAGCTTCAAGCAGAAGACACTTGCCCAATGTGTCACACAATATGGCTGAACCAAAACCATGTAGTCGAGAGACAACACGTCTCAACCACACAGCTAAACCTGTGCCTATGATTGTAAATACAATAAAATCAAATACGAAGGTCATGGAGCATTCTAAAATAATATTTTACAAGTTTGTCGACAATTTTGCTGTTTACATAATGTAGGAGCAATGCTTTCCTCTTCCCCCTCTTTTTTCTCTCTCTCGCCTCTCTCCCTCTCTGTCTCACAGAATCCAGTAAGCTACTTTGCAAATCAGAAGGTTATGCTTTATTTTACTATCATATATTTTGAAATGGGTCACTTCTTTTTTGGCGAGATTCACAACTTTATGTGTATTCCAATCAAAACCTGCTTATGAATACAGCTTGTCTGTCTGTCTCATTGGATTATTTTTTAAATGTAAATCATAATATTGTATTTATCTGTTTAAAATGATAAGCAGAGTGGCATGTTATGAAACTGGATATTTATATTCAGTATTGTAAGACTCTCTATGATAACTGAAGAAATATTAGCCTTACTTGGCAGAATCATTAACACATCAGACAAAATGCTTAATGGCATTTCTTCCAACTCATTAGGTTCTAAGATAAAATTCCTCTGGGGTTAGCTTTGCCTCTTATCTTTTCAGTGGGGTGTTAAATAAAGTTGGTGTGATCAACTTTCACCCTTCCCTTGAAATTGTTGGCCTGGTGCCAAAATTAGAAAGAATTATTTCTATTTAATTAATCATTAATCTTCCATTGTGTTTTTGTTGCTGTTTTTTTACAGATTCTCAACAAAGAAAACCTATTTGGTCACCTGCAAAAACCAAAAGCCATGAAAGCTCTAAGACCAAAGACAACATAAGTGATTCTGACACAACAAACAAAGAACAAACCATGCAGACACCAGATTCAGAATCCCACATTGAACTTCGAAGGGGACGTAGTGCACGATCAGTACAGGTCAGTATATAAATTTTAGCTTTATAAGATGCGTCATTTCAGAAAGTTGAATTGTTCTCAACATTTTAATTCTTCTACCAGCTCATTCATGGTCCATGTTTTCAAAGTTTGGTGTGCTGCCAGTTTTTGTTTCATTCTCTATGTTGTTTTCATTCTCTTTTTTATTCTTGTGTGTGTGTGTGTTTGTCTTAAAAATTTCTTGGTGACCTTGCTGGTGCTGGTGCCATGTAAAAAGTATCCAGTTCACTCTGTAAAATGGTTGGCATTTGGAAGGGAATTCAGCTGTAAAAGCCATGCCAAAACAGACCTCACCAATGTTGGTACCTTGTAAAATGTACCCAGTCTGATCTGTAAATTAGTTGGTAGTAGGAATGACATCCAGCCATAAAACCTATCCCAACCTCGCTCGAATGATTTTCTAACATGTCACCGGCACAAGTGGCAGTAAGGCGACGCTGGTAACAATCACGCTCAAATGGTGCTGTTTACGTGCCACTAGCACGGAAGCCAGATAGCTGCTCTGGCAATGATCACGCTCGGACAGTGCTGTTAGTGCTCCACTGGCACAGGTGCCAGTCATCGAATATGGTTCAATTACGATTTAGATTTCACTTGCCCCAACAGGGCTTCGCAAGCAGAGTTTAGTGTCCAATGAACGAGAGGTTGGCATGGGTGTCAGTCTTCGAATTTGGTTTGATTTCAATTTCAAAATCAGATAACTTAATAAAACTGCTGATTGTCCCCAGTTTCATATTGTACACTAGAACATAGCTATCAGAGCTAACCCCTAATTGAATCAGATGTGCTAACATTTCTAGGAAGAATTCAGGAGTTTGTAGCTTTTACTTTAACTCCGTGGTTGCTTTGATTATGTGGGCCTACGATCAAAAGTATTTTAGCCATCCCCTCCCAGGAATAAAATACTCTAGAATGCACGATCCACTATCTCTTTCCAATGTATCCATCTTTTTAAAGACAGTATGGTGTGGTTTAAAGGAAATTTAGTTGTTATTTCTACCAGATCAAGCAACCATCTAGCAACTCCCGCATTGGTTTGTTTTTCCAGTCATTGTAAATGTTTCCTTGCTGGACCCTATTTTTAAAGGTTGTAATCATTTAGTTTGACTTCACTGCTTATGTTATATAATCATCTGGAACATTGTTTATGTTGTTGCTGGCACTCCATCGCATACGACGTCGAGGGTTCCAGTTGATCCGATCAACAGAACAGCCTGCTCGTGAAATTAACGTGCAAGTGGCTGAGCACTCCACAGACACGTGTACCCTTTACGTGGTTCTCTGGGATATTTAGCGTGACACAGTGTGACAAGGTTGACCCTTTGAATTACAGGCACAACAGAAACAGGAAGTAAGAGTGAGAGAAAGTTGCGGTGAAAGAGTACAGCAGGGTTCGCCACCATCCCCGCCGGAGCCTCGCGGAGCTTTAGGAGTTTTCGCTCAATAAACACTCACAACACCCTGTCTGGGAATCGAAACCACGATCCTATGACCGCGAGTCCGCTGCCCTAACCACTGGGCCATTGTGCCTCCACATTGTTTATGTAGGAAGAGGGAAAAGTAAAGTAGACGTGGGAAAGATTTGAACTCTGAATCTGTAATCTACTGCTATGCTAATTCTCTATTGTTTTGAATCGTCCTCCATCTCTGTATGTGTCCTCTTTACAGAATAATGCTGTTGAGCAGAGGCCTGTTCGCAAATGTTCAGAATTCAATGAAACACAGCTGGCCTTTCTGGAGTCACAATGGCAACTAGGAATGGTGTCCATTTCCCGTGATTGTTGGAAGATGATTGACGATACTGCTGAATGTATTGGAATTTCATCAGCTCGAGTAAAAGTAAGTTGCATTACTATTATCATCATCATGATTATCATCATCATCATCATCATCATCATCATCATCATCATCATCATCATCATCATCATCATCATCATCATCATCATCATCATTATTATTATTATTATTATTATTATTATTATTATTATTATTATTATTATTATTATTAT
>NC_068985.1:15391964-15394405 GCF_001194135.2 Octopus bimaculoides
GCGACAAATATATTTTGATAAATTAAATTTAAATGTTGAAGTGAATCTAACGGTTTTTGTGTGTTTTTAAATGGCTTATAAACACATTCCACACTGCAACTGTTTTTGTTTCAGCACACGATATCAGATCAGGTTACTTGCTATGCAAGTACATCTCTGTAATTTAGCAAAGTAATTTTCAGTTCAAAGCCAGTGTTTGGAACACTGTTTTTAAATGGCTTATAAACACCCTCCACACAGCTATTTGTTTACTTTACTAAAACTTACCAAAATCTTAATTTCACTTCTTTTTTTTTTTTTTTTTTAAGTACATTAGTAGTTGTTTTTCATTCTGATCACAAATGGTTTAATGTAAAATCTTACTATCTTCTTTTTATTATACTACTAATGCTTCTGCCAGCAAATACTAAGAAAAATGATTAAATAAAAAGGAAACACTAAAGTTCTATTAATTTCTTCTCTTGTTACTTCTTTACTTTCATCTCTATTTCTTTTCTACCCTTTTCCTTTTTGGCTCTTGTTAGCCCCATGTAAGCCCCTTGCAAGAAGTGATAGAGCAGAACTATAACCAAATGTGTTCTAGTCACTGTTACCTCTTTTATTTAGAAAGCATAATTAGAATTACATTTCCCAAGTGTCCTTTTTCTTTTTCTTTTCCTTTCTTCAAAGGGTGTATGATTCAAAGCAGATTTGGCTGCTATTTCTAACATGTTGAATGACCACGTAGAAACAGCTGCATTGGATTTACAAAAACTGTTTCTCTCTTTCTCTCTCTCTCTCTCTCTCTCTCTATCTATCTATCTATCTATATCTCTCTCTCTCTCCTCCAACTCTATAATTCTGTAGCATTTAAAATATTCAAATTCTCAAAGCATATTTCCATAAATATTTATTTCATCTCTCTCTCTCTCTCTCTCTCTCTCTCTCTCTCTCTCTCTCTCTCTATCTATCTATCTCTCTATCTATCTCTCTCTCTCTCTCTCTCTCTCTCTCAGATTTGCATCAGTGGCACACACACACACACATTGTTTAAATGTCCAGCTCTGTTTTAAATCATTTCTCCACTCTTCCAAGAATACAATTTATTGTTTTTTTTTACCCAATTTTTCTAGCGGTGGATCCAAGAGTACAGCAAAGCTCATGGCTTAGTCATAGATGAACCTGTCACTAGAAAACGCAAATTATCAGAATCCAAAAATACAGATGGTTTGTATCATTATAATAATTGAAGTTGAATGTTTCTCTTGACATTGTCTGCAGTAATAATAATAATAATAATAATAATCATTTGAAATAAACAAACAAACAAAATCAGGAAGATAGAAGATATTCTTAGATATAGGCACAGGAATGGTTGTGTGGTTAGGAAGCTTGCTTACCAACTACATGGTTCCAGGTTCAGTCCCATGGCAGCTTGGGCAAGTGTGTTCTACTATAGCTTCAGGCTGACTAAAGCCTTGTGAGTGGATTTGGTAGATGGAAACTGAAAGAAGCCCATCATATGTATATGTTTGTGTGTGTCTGTGTTTGTCCCCCCCCCCACCATTGCTTGACAACCAATGTTGGTATGTTTACATCCCCGTAACTTAGCGGTTTGGTAAAAGAGACCAATAGATTAAGTAGTAGGCTTATAAAGAATAAGTCCTGGGGTTGATTTGTTCGACTAAAGGCAGTGCTCCAGCATGGCCACAGTCAAAATACTGAAACAAGTAAAAGAGTATATGGGTGCTGCCATGGCTTTGTTTAACCCTTTGCCATTTAAACTGGCTCGCCTGTGCTTCTGCTACGTTTAAAGCACTCAGTCCACTCTGTTAGGAAGGGCATCCAGCCATAAAACCCTGCCAAAACAGACACAGAAGTCTAGTGCAGACTCCTGCGAAACCGTCCAACTCATGTCAGCATGGAAGGCGGATGTTAAACGATGATGATGATACATCATCAAAATCTCAAAGCTGCAAGATAATATATGATTAATTCAAAACAATGTGAATAATGGAGATGTACTTGCATAGCAAGCGACCTGATCTGAGATTGTGTGCTAGAACGAAAATATTTCCAGCATGGAAGGTGTTTATAAGCCATTTAAAATAACACACAAAAACCGTTAGATTCACTTCAACATTTAAATTTAATTTGCCAAAATATTGTCGTCGCTTTGGGACTGCGACCTGTTCATTGATGCAGCATGGAATTTTGTCAGTGAACAGGTCGTGGTCTCAAAGCGACGAAAATATTTTGACAAATTAAATTTAAATGTTGAAGCACAGAATTTTGTCAGTGAACAGGTCGCAGTCTCAAAGCGACGAAAATATTTTGGCAAATTAAATTTAACACACAAAAACCGTTAGATTCACTTCGACATTTAAATTTAATTTGCCAAAATATTGTCGTCGCTTTGGGACTGCGACCTGTTCATTGATGCAGCATGGAATTTTGTCAGT
>NC_068985.1:15396446-15401967 GCF_001194135.2 Octopus bimaculoides
CCAAAATATTGTCGTCGCTTTGGGACTGCGACCTGTTCATTGATGCAGCATGGAATTTTGTCAGTGAACAGGTCGTGGTCTCAAAGCGACGAAAATATTTTGACAAATTAAATTTAAATGTTGAAGCACAGAATTTTGTCAGTGAACAGGTCGCAGTCTCAAAGCGACGAAAATATTTTGGCAAATTAAATTTAACACACAAAAACCGTTAGATTCACTTCGACATTTAAATTTAATTTGCCAAAATATTGTCGTCGCTTTGGGACTGCGACCTGTTCATTGATGCAGCATGGAATTTTGTCAGTGAACAGGTTGTGGTCTCAAAGCGACGAAAATATTTTGGCAAATTAAATTTAAATGTTGAAGTGAATCTAATGGTTTTTTGTGTGTTTCCTAAATGACTTATAAACACCTTCCACGCTGCAAATGTGAATGAATAAGCATTATATTCGACAGAATAATCTGAATGCTTAAGGGTTAGACCGGCCATACCTGGCCAAAATATATTCTACTTGTTTCCTGTTCAAGCCTGCCTGAGCCAGCCTCTCACACCAACTTACAATCCTACAATGTCATTCTAAAAGCAAATAATCACATGTTTAAAGTCTTGAGGCTACGAGACAATGCATGATTAATTCAAAGCAGTGTAAATAAATATTACATTTGACAGACAGAGGAATCTGAATGCTAAAAAGTTAAGAACTTCACTTAACAACCACGTGGTTTCAGGTTCATTCCCACTGCATGACTACTTTGGGAATGAAGTAGTTGTATGCTGTCAACTTAATATGACAGTCCCCTGAAGGGACTGTTGGTTAGACCTAGGATGACGAGCAAAGACTCAGAGACATGTCTCTGGATGCAGGCTTAGCTGGGTGGAGGTGCTTGTCTCCCCTTTGTAAACATAAGGACACAGGAAATGTGTCAAGGCCGACTGGAAGCGGTGCAATGATGAACAGTAGTATTATTCCCTTCAGGGGACTGTCACATTAAGTTGACAGCATACAACTACTTCATCGTATCACTACTACATAAATCTCTCTGAGAGATTTAGAAATGTATTATTTCTACTTTGGGAATGTCCTTCATCATGGCCTCATTAAGCCCAAGGCCTTTTGAATGAAATCTGGTTGGTGGAAACTGTGTGGCACCCCTTCCCATAAAAAACACCCTCATTAAAACTGGAGCAATGTGAAATGAAGTGTTTTGTTCAAGAACACAATACACCATCTGATTCAGGATTTGAAACCACAATCTTGCAATCATGAGTGCAACACCTTAACCTCTAGGCCATGTACATTTACAGTAAAATAATAAAAGATGGGGGAGGGATCAAGATTTGAAAGTTGTTGCAAGTTTTATAATAATTGCGTGTTTGGTGATTTCCATTTTATAGATTTTAGTTCCGATACTGGAGGGGAAGAAAATGAAGAACCTGAGAGTGCAGCAAAAAAGAGTAAGAAAAGTCCATCTAGAAGCAAGACCAAAGAAAACAGAGAGACGACAGATAAAAAAGAAACTAACCGGAACCAGAACAAGCGTGAACAGATTGTGGGATTACTGGGGAAGCTCAGCCACACCGTAAGATCCATTTCCATCATCATCATTATCATCATCAGTTAAAGCATTTGAATATTGCAATGTTTTTAAGAACCGCTTAGAATTATGTGATGAAATAATTGCTTAACTGATTGAGTCCTGTTGTTACTGTTCTTGTTTATGTTTGTTCATTAGCCCCACTCAGTTCTGTTCTGTCGTAACAAATATTTTAGATGGGAACACTACTGCATTGTCCTGTTGCTGTTGTTTTGCATAAATCTTCAATGTTGTGGAACTGAGCTGATCTCAGATGTTCAAAACATTAAGATTTCTTTGGTCTTGGTGTTATGGACGTCTTAGACATACTACAGTAGCAGCAGGACAGTGCTGCCCTCTCCAGACCCATCATAGCAGTTGGTCACAGTGTTGTCAGCTAATAAGTCATTTGTCACTTATATTCTATTATTGATGCTACTTACTGCAGTAATTTATTTTTTTATCTCATGGTAGCTATTTTCAGCTAAGGCAACTGATCATTTGCGAGTTACACCTATCTTGAACATGAATGCCATGCTCTGCAGGTGGCTGGAAATGAACCACCAACCACCCTGCTGGTTGTTTGTTATCCTATCCACTTTGCCATCTACATTTTCATAAAAGAAATATGAACTATTACCCAGGGAATCCATGCAATGATCTTCTTTACCATTTATAACCAAAGTGCTTTACTATCTGAGCCAATTCCCCAACTGATAATGCTATACCATAGATGCACTAACACGAAACATAATCATACATATACTGATTCACTCAACTTTAGGATTGGTTTGTTTGTTGTTTTTGTTCCTGTTTCTTTCTACTTTTTTTTTTTTCATGTCTTCCTAATTAATTACTGAACTGTTCCTATTATAAATTATTTTTAGTGTTCATCATTGTCATCTCTTGGTGTTGAAACTGCCTGTCTAGCTGTCAACAAACCAGTTGTTTTCACACTAGGTAGTAAATATGGTACAAACTTCCTTAAAAAAGAAAAGCAATTACAGAACAAATTTCTTGCCTACTTAGGTTGGTATTCATTTAAGATACATTTTTTTTTCTTTTTGTTTTGTTTTTTCCTTGGATTGTAACAAAAGGACGAAGGAAGCATTTTTATGTGTATTCTAGAACAAACGCCACCTTTGATTTTGGAACTTGCACAAAACTAGAGTCATTAATTCTATGTGATATCTTCATTTCTTTTTTGTTGGTAATGGAGTAAAAGATAATAAAATGAAGCCTAGTTTTATGAACCTGTGGCTGAACCAGGATTCTTGACATTAGGAATAAGCATTTTATTTAGCTTCTTTTGTTGACATTTTTTTAATTATTGAGGTAAGAATATTTACTATTAAACTATTGATTATATATGCATAAGTTCAGATCTTACTGAAACCACTGTTACATACTCTAAGCAAGGCTTATAACTCTACTTCTCACAGTTAATCTGCTTCACAAAACCCTGTAGCTCACCATTTCAATTCCTCGGGCCACTGCCTCCACCATCTACCATTATTGCCATTATTTTGTGTAACAATTCTTCAGTTTTTATCTTTCCTATTCACTGTTTTGTCTCTCAGAGAAAAGAGAAATATATCCAAAACATTGATGGCTTTACTTTTCCTTATTACAGAAATTTCCTTAAAAAAGAAAAACAATTAACTGCATTTATTTTTATTACTTATTTCCTTTGAATTATTAATAAAATAGTTTGTTTCATACAGCTTTAGTTAATTAAATCACTCACACTATAAACTGTGATCTGTATAGACTGAAAATATTCTCTTCTTTTATTTGTTTCAGCCAAGGGCAAAGATCAGCCCAAAAACAACCGTAAGAAGCTTGCAGAAGAAGTGAAGGCCTTATTCAATGAGAAGTTTTGTGAGTCCATTTTCATAAACACTTTGTTTCAGATTTATAAAAGAGCCACACCCACACACTCAAATTACATCTTATCATTTGAGGAGGGGAAAAAAAAAAGAAGGAAACATTACATGATGTTGCACTTGAGCTTGATGAATGCCCAGTTTGAGAAGCACTGAGGTAGAGGGTCCTTCTTTCGCTATGAACTGTGACTCTGATTACTGGAAGAGATCAAAATTGTAAACTTGGTACTGGAATCCTTAAAGCAGTCTAGTGAATTCCCAGTATTACTCTGACAACTCCTGCATCTCAACACAAATACCAAACTGTATTAGAACCTATCCTTTTAAATTACATCAGTGGTGAAGAGAGTATGAACCTATTTCAGTTTTCATTTAGGCATATTGAGTCATTTGATAGTAAAGTATGCTTATATTGCATTATTCTACAAGGCTGCATTACTAGTAATCACCAAAATACCTATTAAATTTGGTAGGTGGAGTCCAGTTTTAAAAGAGAAAACGTAAAAAATATTTTGGAAGGTAAAATAGCTCCATTTGAAATTTCTGATCTTGGCTTTCATACTTACTGAAATTGGTTCACCTTCATATTAATTTCTGGTTTCCCTCAACAGTATTTACACACCTAATAATCTTGGCAATATTCAACTTTTAAAACTGTTAATCTTCCACTTTCACTCTTCTCCTTATCTATATATCTATCTATTCTGCTTACTTATTTTCTTATTCTTTTTGCTACCAGCTTTATGTTGCGGCAGTACTCGGACCATGCCATATGTTAAACTGGAAAAAGATCCTATGTTTATCGACATTGAAGGCTTCCCAGATGGCATTATCCTAAAAAGACCACAATCCTATGGAATATCGGATCTTCGGAAAATTTTAAATGCTTCTGAAAAAATCCAGTTTCACCTAAAGAAGTAAGTTATGCTGCTTAAAGAAATATTTACCAACATAATATTTGATGTTTGGAAGGGCATCCAACTGTAGAAACTATGCCAAAGCAGGTATTGGAGCTTGACACTGTATTCTGGCATGTTGGATCCTTTTGAGCCATCCAACTTATGTCAGTCTGAAAAATAGACATTAAATAACAATGACAACTACTACTACTATTACAAACATCACCACCACCACTGCCACAGTTATTATTATAGTATCTTCAGTAAGAAAAGGTAGCAAGATTTGGGCACCAAATGTAGAAGTTCTGCAGTGTCTTGAGGGAAGTAATTTGTATATGATTCATTGTATAAATCTGACATGAGCGACCTTTTTCAAGGGGCCACATTAGAGGTGGCTCCACATTAGGCAGACCATGCTACTAAACAAAATTTAAGGTAATTTTTCATTAGGTGTACCATTCAGAGAGTCCTGTGAGCTGCAGTTTGTCTGTGACTGATGTAAATGTTAACTCACAGGAGAAACAAAGTGAAAATAGTGTGAAAAAATATTTAGTACTGACAGCATCAGCCAATGTGTCCAAGACAATCAGGTGCACTGATACAGACAATAAATGTTGAAGAGTAAGCTCTTTATTTAATGTTGAAGGCGCATGGCTCAGTGGTTAGAGTGTCGAGCTTACGATCATTAGGTTGTGAGTTTGATTCCCGGACCGGGCTGTGTGTTGTGTTCTTGAGCAAGACACTTTATTTCATGTTGCTCCAGTTAACTCAGCCGTAGAAATGAGTTGTGACATCTCTGATGCCAAGCGGTATCGGCCTTTGCCTTTCCCTTGGATAACATCAGTGGTGTGGAGAGGGGAGGCTGGTATGCATGGACGACTGTTGGTCTGCCATAAAAAACCTTGCCCGGACTTGTGCATCGGAGGGTAACTTTCTAGGTGCAATCCTAGGGTCATTCATGACCGAAGGGGGTCTCCTCCTCCTTGTGGACAGTAGCGTTCATCATCATCATCGTTTAACGTCCGCTTTCCATGCTAGCATGGGTTGGACGATTTGACTGAGGACTGGTGAAACCGGATGGCAACACCAGGCTCCAGTCTAATTTGGCAGAGTTTCTACAGCTGGATGTCCTTCCTAACGCCAACCACTCAGAGAGTGTAG
>NC_068985.1:15406096-15417688 GCF_001194135.2 Octopus bimaculoides
ATATATATATAAAGAGAGAGAGAGAGGGGGGGACCAGTCAAGCAGCACATCACGCTGTAAATTCTTGGGCTGAGAAATCAACACTTAAAAGCCATGATTTTAAGGAGCGATAAGATAGGGCTCTTAAGGAAGCTTAGAAAATAAATAAGTATGAATTTAAGACAACAACTGAATTCAATTGAATTTCATGGAGAGAAACAAGATAAATAATAGAGGGCAAACTAAAGCGCGAAGGTATGAGATGTTTGAGGCCGTAAATAAATAAAAATCTCTATCTTAACTGCATCTTGGAGACTTCGTCGTAGTATGTCAGCGGAGATAATGGATTGAGATAATTTAGAATGGATTATATTTCCAGATACCGAATTTCTCTTAGTAAAATACCAAAGCTAGTTCCTTAGATGGTGCATTTTTTGTAAACTTCCTTTAGCTCCTATATACTATATATATATATATATATATGTATATATATAAAAGGTTGCACAGTCAGCCTTTTTGAAGAAGTGGGCTGCATAAGGCATGGCTCATCAGGCAGGCCACATTACTGAGAAAAGGAATTCAAATTTTTTTTTCTGTTAGGCATGCCATTCAGAAGGTTTTGCAGACTGCCATTTTCCTATTTCTGTACTAAATGATTCTCTAAGTGGAAAATAGATTGCATAAATGATAGAGCACATCATCATCATCATTTAATGTCTGTTGTCCATGCTGGCATGGATTGGATGGTTTGACCAGGGCTGGCAAGCTGATGGGGCTGCACCAGACTCCAGTCTGATTTGGCATAATTTCTGCGGCTGGATGCCCTTCCTAACGCCAACCATTCCAAGAGTGTAATGAGTGCCAGTTATGACACCGGCATCGGCCACATTGCCTCCATGAGGCCCAACGCTCAAGTGGTGCTTTTTTTATGTACCACTGGCACAGGTGCCAGTTATGTGAGACCAGCATTGGCCACATTGCCTCTGTGAGGCCCCATACTTAAATGGTGCTTTTCACGTGCCACCAGCACATGCGCCATTTACATGATACTAGCATCGACCACATTTCCTCCATGAGGCCCAACGCCCAAATGGTGTTTTTTACATGCCACCAACATAGGTGCCAGTTACATGATGCCAGCATTGGCCACAATTATGATTTCACTTGGCTTGATAAGTCTTTTCAAGCACAGCATATCGTCAAAGGTATCAGTCACTAGTCATTACTTCTGAGAAAAAGAAATATTGGGTGTATCATGTATGATGCAAGAATAAAGACTAATATAAATATATGTTGTATATGGAAGATGACAGTTGGGTTAATTATATGCCAAACCATCCATTTGGAAGAATTATGGAAAGAACCGGTGATAGCTGATCTCATGGGGCTGAACATGAAGGAGATGATGGAAGATTGCAATAACTGGGAAAACACTTCATGAGAGACAGATCTGTTTCAGCTCGGTCAGACATGGAGTGGAGAAGTAATCATAAAAAGATAACCATGCGTAGGTTTTGTTTTATTCTTTCACTGGTTTTAGTCAGATGACTTATGTTTTTTTTTTTTAATTTACATTGATTGTTTGTTTGTTTTCTATTTATTCGTTCAGTCCACAACCAAACAAAAAGAAAGTCACTTCTAACCCAACACCAAAGAAAGAAAATACGAGTACAGAATCTACAGAAAACAATTTACCACCTCCTACTTTACCTGCTCAGTCCAATGATACACAGCCTAATAAAGGTGAGAACTTTCAAACAGTACCTAACGTATTTTTGTATTCCCTTGTTTGAACACCCAAAGCCGATATTGTGTGTGTGCATTTGTCCTCCATCACTGCTTAGCAACCAGTGTTGGTGTGTTTGGGTGCCCCATAACTTAGTGGTTTCACAAAAGAGAATGATATAATGTGTTGGCACTCCGTCGCTTACGATGTCGAGGGTTCCAGTTGATCCGATCAACGGAACAGCCTGCTCGTGAAATTAACGTGCAAGTGGCTGAGCACTCCACAGACACGTGTACCCTTAACGTAGTTCTCAGGGATATTCAGCGTGACACAGTGTGTGACAAGGCTGACCCTTTGAATTACAGGCACAACAGAAACAGGAAGTAAGAGTGAGAGAAAGTTGTGGTGAAAGAGTACAGCAGGGTTCGCCACCATCCCCTGCCGGAGCCTCGTGGAGCTTCAGGTGTTTTCGCTCAATAAACACTCACAACGCCCTGTCTGGGAATCGAAACTGCAATCCTATGACCGCGAGTCCGCTGCCCTAACTACTGAGCCATTGCGCCTCCACGACTGATATAATACATAACAGGTTTTAAAAAAGTTGAGTACCGTGGTTAATTCATTCAACAAAAATTCCTCATGGCCACTCTTAACTTATTGCTTTAATATCTCTAAATGTTTTATTTTATTCTTTAGTTTGTTGAATATTTTCCTCCTCATAGTCTGACCCTTAGACCCTTTTATTTTCTTTCTTCTATTTTTTTTTATCTATATATTTTGTATTTTGATTAATTGTATCTTGTCTGTCACTATATCTGTGGTTTTAGTTTTGTCTGCGAAAAACTGAGAATGACACATCATTCTGGGTATATGTGACCAAATTGAGTTAATTGGTGAGAGGATCTAATGAAGACCTTATTTAAACAATCACCTGAGGAGGCGCATTCTACACTTTGGTTGTAAAATAATGATTGCACAACATCTCACCTATGTATGACAGGTGTATCAATGCATTGAAACAATTGTAGTGATTTTAAATTCCATTGTTAATTCCATTTTCTTTGATTTGACCATATATATATATATATATATATATATAGTGCAGGAGTGGCTGTGTAGTAAGTAGCTTGCTTACCAACCACATGGCTCCAGGTTCAGTCCCGCTGTATGGCACCTTGGGCAAATATCTTCTACTGTAGCCTCGGGCAGACCAAAGCCTTGTAAGTGGATTTTGGTAGACGGAAACTGAAAGAAGCCCGTCATATATATGTGTGTGCTCGTGTGTCTGTGTTTGTACTCCCACCATCACTTGACAACTGATGCTGGTTCAGCAAAAGTGACCAATAGAATAAGTACTAGGCTTACAAAGAATAAGTCCTCGAGTCGATTTATTCGAGTAAAGGCAGTGCTCCAGCATGGCTGCAGTCAAATGACTGGAACAAGTAAAAGAATACATATATGGACAAATCTAAGAAAATGGAATTTTATATATATATATATATATATATATATATATATAGATAGATAGATAGATAGATAGATAGATAGATAGATAGGTATATATGCATACAGAGAGCATATTTCTTTTCCAACTATGCCTACTTAACCTTAAATAGTTGCATTTTTGTTTACACATTTCATCTAATGTTTTGGAAAGATTAACATTATTTTGCTACATCAAGAAAACTACACAATTTCACTTTTTTTCTTCAGAATCTGTAAAAATGATTAGTGATATCCTTAAACAAGGACTAAATTCTATTGAGGATGTAGACTGTTTTATACACTTCTGTTTCATTAGGAATGCTACCAGCTCTTGTTAAATTGAATATCTTTGGAATCTCCATCTAGGATTTCTGATTTTGATAAATACATGCTCCTATTTCATTCACAAATAGACTGAGGCTAACATTATAACCTTTAACAACTCTATTTTTATGTGGAAAAAAGAAGAAATGTAGGTATAAAGAACCTTCTTATATTTTCTGAAAAGAAAAAGCATATGTTTGAGCTTTTCCCAAAACTAATGGCGTTGAGGTGTTGATGATATTTTTTGCTTTTTATTTCAGACCTCCGAACAAAATCAGACAGTTTTGCTAATAGTGGCAACAAAAGGAATAATTCCACTCCTCCTCCACCTCAGCTTGAACCTGAACGTCCACAACTTGAGTTGAACAAGGATTCAAAAACTAAACCAGATCAAGTTCCAAAATTTGGTACAGTTGAGCCTCAGTTCTCAACGTTACCAAAAGCCTTTCAGACTTCAGGGAACACTCCAGGAAGTGAGTCTTTCTTACACAGTTCGTATATGACTACAAATTCAAACACGGGTTCCCAGGCACAAAACCCCAATAAATCCTTACAAATGAGACAAAGTGCTGCATTTGGCAGCAAGCCTATTGTCACAAGCCCTGCATTCTTGCAGCACAGAACTACTTTCGGTTCTGGGAGCAGTCGCCGAAAAGCTCTAGAATTAGCACGCTCAGAGCAGAAAGCTCAGGAAGAGAAATCTAAAAAGGCTGTTGAGACACTGAAACCTGTTGAGCAGCCCAAGACTGATTTTCAGCAGAATTCAGATAGCAAGTCTGTGGCCAAATTTGACATCAGTTCAAGATCTGTTGAAGCTTCCAAATTTAAACCAATTGATTCAATGCAATTGAAACCTATGGAGAGCCCTAAGTTTAAGGGCATAGAAATTGCTAAATTCAAACCTATAGAGAGTGCTAAATTCAAACCAATGGACAGTAAGTTTAAACCTGTAGAAACGACCAAATCTGACAAAAAATCTACTGACAGTGATCATGTTGTTGAAAAGAAAAAATCTGAAACACCAAAATCTCAAAAGAAAGAATCAGAAAATACAAAATCACAGAAGTCTAAAGATTCTGATGGCAAATCAGGAACTGAAAGTAAGTATACTTAGAACAGTTTTGCTTTGTCTGATTGTATATGCAATGTCAAATTAAGAAATATTTGGGTCTGGGGTTTCTAGATTCTCATTGCCCAACACCCAGTTGTCTGGGTTTAGAGTCATTTCATTAAAAACTTAATTTTTTTATGTGACAATGCTCCAGTATAAACTGTCCAAAATAATATAAAATTTCTTTACAGTAAAAGTAGATGATGTAGTCCAAATTTTTAAATGCATGAATTGTAGATTGATGGAATTAGTGAAGTAAAATAACTATACCATATTGGATGGTATCTGTTCTAAGGACAAGTCAATATGTACCAGTGCAGACTATATAATTATTGTTCCTATCTTGATTCCATGTTTTTCACTGTGTGTAAGCTTGTGTCTTATATCCTGTTTGTATACGAGCCATCTGTTAGGTGTGTGTATATGTGCTGTATATCTTAGGACGGTGAATCCCCTAACCACTTGTGTAATGTATTGAGGACAAGTCAGGTGGATTGAACACATCCCTCTCCAAGCAGTTCCCACAAGCTATGGAATCAGCCATCAATTTTACACACAGAATGGAGTTTCTCTATGGACACTCATTCTGCTAGTAATAACAACCAAATCTTCAACTCACATTTCATGCTCTTGAGAAGTGGTAGGGCACCTCAGATATGTAGTCCTACTTACTTTTAAAATGACAGGATGGCCACAATGGAATACATTTGATCATTGTTCTGCTTGATTACAGCTAATCTGGAGACTAAACAATAACAACAGCAATCCTGCCTTACAGCAGGGTGTCTTTATTTCTTTGTTGTACCTTCTTACAATTGAGAAAACCTGTCAAGCCAAGTGAGACCGTAGTCATGGCTGATGCCAGTGTTTCGTAACTGGCACATCCAAAACACCCACTACACTCTTGGAGTGGTTGGTGTTAGGAAGGGCATCTCGCTGTAGAAACCATAGCAAATCAGGTTGGAACCTGGTGCAGCTCCCCAACTTGTCAATTTTCAGTCAAACCGTCCAACCCATGCCAGCATGGAAAGCAGACGTTAAATGACGATGATGACGGTCAGCCAACAGCCTTTCCTTCAGCTGGTTATTTATCTTTCAACCCTTGTCATCTGGAACTATCATAGATCCACATTAAACACCACAAATACAGATAAAATTTGTGGTGAACACTGGAATG
This sequence comes from Octopus bimaculoides, assembly GCF_001194135.2. Taxonomy (NCBI): domain Eukaryota; kingdom Metazoa; phylum Mollusca; class Cephalopoda; order Octopoda; family Octopodidae; genus Octopus; species Octopus bimaculoides. The sequence continues at coordinate 15,411,899 of NC_068985.1, forward strand.
ATACTTCTCTCAATAAAATAAATTCGATCTATAAAGTGCGTTTGTTAAACCAGAAGATGGATAATTCAACTTTGATCTGAACAGAGTACTCTCTTATTAGAAGATATTTCGTTGGTTAACTGAACCAGGTGATAAGTCACACTTGGAATATTTTCTTTTAAGATAACACTTTTTTTTTTTTTTTTTTTTTTTTGGCTTGTATGAGATGTAGTAACTACTGTTAGAAGGACACCTAAGGACTATGGCACAAGTAAATCCATATACCCAGTCTTCAGCAATGCTAATTTATACAGCCTCAGTGTTTTCATTTATGGTGTGATACCTGTAGGTACAGGCATAGCTGTGTGGTTAAGAAGTCTGCTTCTTGCCATGGGGTCTTGGGGTCAGTCCCACAGCACAGCACTTTGTGCAAGTGTCTTCTACTATAATGTCAGCTGACCAATGCCTTGTGAGCTGATTTGGTAGATGAAAACTGGGTTATAGGAGAAAACACTTGCCCAAGGTTCCACACGTTGGGACTGAACTTGAAACCACATAGTTGCAAAGTAGACTTCTTAACCACAGAGCTGTGCATGCTTCTGGTATATTTGTGCAAATTAATGCCTTAGTGATTGTTTTTTAATGACACTTGGATTACTTTTGTAATGAGAGAATGTGATGAAGGTTGACTGTTTGGAGGGACATCGTCAGGGTTAAGGGTGTGTGTGTGTGTGTTTTGATGGTGTACTCGAATGTATGTTGAAAGACACTAACCACCACTCTTGTGAATGGGGAAAGGTAAAGAGACACACATGTACTGGGGTGGAGGGATGTAACGACACAAAAGTAAAGGTTTGGTGAGGAAGGATTGGATCAGTCTCCAAGAGGAATTCTTTAAGGTGAAACAAGATTGTTTTTAGGTCCAGTGAGCCCTTTCAAAATACAGGTTGGCTCTATAGGGTATTGTTTTTTTGGGGGATGGGCAGGGTGGTGGAGTGCTTGTCATGTTTCTAGGCTGATGTACCGGCTGAGCCACCCCTCCCACTATTGCAAGCCCTTAGTGAGGTAAAGTATACATTATGATAATGAGAAAAGTGAATGCTTGATATGGAAGCAAAGAAATGGTTAGATATTCACTAGAATGGTAAAGAGGTATACAAACACACTTAAAAACGTATGCACCAGTTTATGCCGCTGTGGTTGCTACATGCCTTGTAATGCTAGCTGCACACATGTGACTGCGCACTTGTTGCCTATAGTTATTTCTATCTTACTGCATGCTGGCAGTCTAAAACAAGCGTTACTTGTAGATAGATGCACAATTGCCTGTTGCTGGTTGTTTACATTTAGCTGCACATTTTGGTGTAAATTTGCCTGAAGTTGTATCTTACATCAATCTGAGTCTGTTGCAGCTAGTTTAGTTATAGCCTATGCCTGAACTCACTGTTGATGTGCATATATATATATATATATATATATATATATATATGTCTGGCTGGTTGTTTCTGTCTAGTTTCAATATTCAATGTATATCCGTGTTTAGCTCTTTGTTTTCATACAGCCACACATGTTGATGTATATCTTGTTCATTGTTCACACCTCCCATCACCTTTAGATGCCCACCTGCCTGTTAATTTAGTTTAATGCCAAGAGATGATACATGCAGCTGCAAAATATAAATAAGAAAATAATCCATTAATTAACAGTTTAGTTTATGCTGTTTCTCCCTTTTCTGTTTTTAACTGTGAAATGTTAAAATGATAAGAAAACTGCTGGTAGTCTGTATTGATAAGAGACAATTCAAAGCGTGCGTGTGTGTGTGTTTCTTCATCATCATCATCATCATCGTTTAACGTCCGCTTTCCATGCTAGCATGGGTTGGACGACTTGACTGAGGACTGGTGAAACCGGATGGCAACACCAGGCTCCAATCTAAATTTGGCAGAGTTTCTACAGCTGGATGCCCTTCCTAACGCCAACCACTCAGAGAGTATAGTAGGTGCTTTTACGTGTCACCTGCACGAAGGCCAGTCAGGCGATACTGGCAATGGCCACGCTCGAAATGGTGTCATTTATGTGCCACCCGCACAAGCCATCCAGGGGCACTGGCAATGATCTCGCTCGAAAATCCTACGGAAGCCAGTCAGGCGGTACTGGCAATGGCCACGCTCAAAACGGTGCATCTTATGTGCCGAGAAAAAGTATTCATTGCTATCACATTCAGAACTTATGAAAACATGACAGTTGTACTCAGAGCCAGAGCTGGTTTCAACCGGATTGGTAACGAAAGGGTTAAAGACTTGAGTGTTTGTTGATAGAACAGCAATGTAATATGTTTAACGTTGTCAGAATCAGCTGGTGTTGTAGGAGCAGTATCCAGTATATCTTACTGGTTCTTCTGTGTGTTGTTAAATGATATGACTGAATATAATTGAGAGCAGAATGGATTAAAGTAGATTATTGCCGGAATTATTACACCCAAATTATATATGCAGTGAAAAAAAAAAAAAAAAGAGAAGGATCAGAGGTCCTTCCTGAGCCATAGGCTCATGAGGCCAGTTTCCCTGGGTTCTGTGGTGTAAGTAATCCTCCATGGATAGGATGCTGCTCTGTCAGAGGGCTACTCATTTTTGCAAGCTGTGTGGACTGGAGCAGAGTGAAATGAAACATTTTGCTCAAGAACACAATACATGACCCAGTCCAGGAATTGAAACTACAATCTTATGATGATAAGTACAACACCCTAACCACTGAGCCACATACTTCCTCATATGTACAACACTGGACCAAATATCTGGAAGCCTTGGGACCACAGGTGTCCTAGATTTCTGGATTTTTCCAGTTTTCTAAAGGCAGTCTAAATTTGTACTGAAAATATGAAGTAAGCCATGAAAAGGAAACAGCTAAATTGTATTTAACAGGTTCATATTAATACACTTCTAAAGCAGGATCTGTTTGATATTTATTAATCCACTTATTCTTTTCTACTCTAGACACAAGGTCTGAAGTTTTGGTGGGAGGGGGACAGTCGATTAGATCGACCCCAGTATGCAACTGGTACTTGATTTATTAACCCCGAAGAGATGAAAGGCAAAGTTCGACCTTGGTGGAATTTGAACTCAGAACGTAAAGACAGACGAAATACCACTAAGCATTTTGCCCAGCGTGCTAACGTTTCTACCAGCTCACTGCTTTAAATATACTTTTCTACTCTGAACGAAATACCACTAAGCATTTCATCCGGTATGCTAACGTTTCTGCAAGCTCACCACCTTAAATATTATACTTGACTTATTATACTCCACCATGTGTACAGTACCACATTTACAAGATGAAAATTAAATGAAGAAAAGTAAAGAGCATGATTTTAATTAACAGATACAGGTACAAATTAATACATTTCTGAGGCAGAGTACGTTTAACCTTTATCAATCCACTTAAAAATATCAAAGAACAAAACTGTTTTTAACACACCATATGCAAATTAACCAACATCAAAAACAGAGTCTCTTTACTCAATACAGGGTATGATGTCATCATTATCATTGTTTAACATCCACTTTCATGCTTGGCGTGGGTTGGACGGTTTGGTATGGAGCTGTCCTGACTCTGTCTGTTGTGGCATGGTTTCCACAACTGGATGCCTTTTCTAATGCCAAGTATATCCATTATTTACATTTGACGGATATTTGTCCTCATCTTGTTTGTTGTTAACACAACGTTTCGGCTGATGTACTCTCCAGCCTTCATCAGGTGTTCTGGGGGAATTTCAAACCTGGGTTCTCATTCCTAAGGTATTTTTCTGATGTTATTATTCAGGTCACTACCTGGAATCGAACTCAGAATCTTGGGGTTAATAGCCTGTGCTCTTAATCACTATGCCATACACCCACTGGCATATGGCATAGTGGTTAAGAGCGCAGGCTACTAACCCCAAGATTCCAAGTTCGATCCCTCACACACACTCACTCAAACTTATTTTTTAAGACATTTCAGCTTAATCAAATAGTGCATCCAGGACATTGTTCAATATGTCCTTGTTTTAAGACAATAAGAGGAGATTTGGTTGTTATTTCTGTCAGATTGAGCTTCTATGTAAAAAGAAAAAACTCCATTTCCTTGTTGGCTTGACTATGGAGATGATGAATGAGGATAGAGTATCTATTAAAATGCAGATATAACAGGTTATTTTGTATGGTTTAAAATTTAGTCTGTGAAAATGCGATTAAGAACTCAGTCAGGGCTAATGAATGTATGGTAGGACCTTATATGAATATATGTTTGAAGATGTTGACATTGTTGTTCCAAAAACTTATGAACGCTCTTGTTAGATTGCAGATAAACCATGGTGAGTATCACTAAACTTGCTACCCTCCTGCCTACTTTTCATGCAACCACTTTGCTCTTTTTAATTATTCAGGTTTCAAAGAACTAAATTTGCTCACTTGTTCACACACACACACATACATACATATATATATATATATATATAATAATAATAATAATAATAATAATAATAATAATAATAATAATAATAGGGATAAAATCCAAATTTACAGGTAAAAACTCAATTAAAATCAATTTATTAAAAATCAAAATTAAATTAAGTTTCGCAGAATAAAATATATATATATAGTTTTAGGGAAAAGAACCAAGGTTCATGAACTCATCAATGAAAATCCACTGTCACATATAGAAAAAATTTATAATTAAAAGCACAATACATGAGTATAATATACTTTATCTTATGATATTTACTTTGTATTATATTATACTCATTTATTGTGCTTTTAATTATTAATTTTTCTATATGTGACGGTGGATTTTCATTGATGAGTTCATGAACCTTGGTTCTTTTCCCTAAAACTATATATATATACACACACACACACACACACACACACACACACGTCTCCATCTATATGTCGCTTCATGCACTCACTCACACCAAATGCACCTTATCTACTACACACACATAAGATAACCCTACTCTCCTACATGTGCAAAATAACCTTATTGTCATACACATAATTCACACACTCTCCGTTTCTTTCTCTGTCTCACACATACACACATACATCTTACTTGCAAGCCAGCAAGAAAAACTCTTAGCTAAATCTGTCGTAAATTATGCACAAACATCTTGAAGGAGAGGACACGTCAGATAATGTAGCCCTTATACACACTTAAAATTAGATGTTGGGTGGTTGTGGCTGGGTCACTTTTGGTTATACATTTGTTTGATAGGGTTTCACTTTGGACTAAATAAAACACTCACTCCCTCTCACATACATACTTGCTTCTCTCTCCCTCACACACACTCACTCAAAATGCTACAATTTTATACACAAGCATATATATATCCGTCTTGTATGAAAGTCCCATTCTCAACAGAGACAGCCACAAACATCCACATTTAAAATACTCAGGTATTACTAATATTGCTTTCAATTAAAACAACAAATAGTAATAAATCACTAGTAGCTAATCCAAAGAGCTTGTGATAATCTCACTCCCTTGTAGTAAGCATTCCCTTCACCTAATACTGGCTTTTTTCTAGTTCCCTAATGTTCTGCTTAAGCCATTCTTCAACAACCATGTTTTTGTTTTTTTTTTTTGGTTTGTTTGGGTTTTTTTATTTCCACTAGACATGCTTGGTTGAAGGGATCATTGATTAGTCACTGATTAGTTATTGGTTAGATCATTAGTTCTCAACAGTAGCGTATTAAGGGTCTCTCTCTTTACTCTTTTACTTGTTTCAGTCATTTGACTGCGGCCATGCTGGAGCACTGCCTTTAGTCAAGAAAATCG
>NC_068985.1:15418009-15421374 GCF_001194135.2 Octopus bimaculoides
ACACACAAACACACACATAATTATATACGACAGGCTTCTTTCAGTTTCCGTCTACCAAATCCACTCACAAGGCTTTGGTCGGCCCGAGGCTATAGTAGAAGACACTTGCCCAAGGTGCCACGCAGTGGGACTAAACCCAGAACCATGTGGTTGGTAAGCAAGCTACTTACCACACAGCCACTCCTGTGCCTATGTAAAGAAATTTTGATTTAGATGTATTTGTTACAAGAAACAGCCCAGTTTCTTTCATAAATGTTTTATATAGTTCAACCTAGACAAGTTAATGTGTGAAGAACAAAATAGGAATTTTGAAAGAGGCATCCATGAAGCTAGTTTTTAACCCTTTTGTTACCATATTTCTGTGTTTCTTCCAATTAATTTTAAATATAACAAAGAGTTTAGTAAAATAACTTAGTCATCATTCAGCTAGTGTTAGGAACATAAATTGTGACTAAGGTTTGATGGAAGATTTTAATTCAGAACTTTTGAAAATGAGACATTTGTACTACAGAGCGAGAGGCGGTTTCAGCCGGGTTGGTATCGAAAGGGTTAAACATAGAATGGCTAGCGGGTCCAGCAGAATAAAATAATTATAAAAGGGGTCCGTAAATAAATTTTTTAAATGGTTGAGAACCACTGTGTTAGATTAAACGAATAGCTGATTGGAAAGTTTATTTCATATTGTGTATGTGTGTTTCAAACCTGGGTTGGATGGCTCTACAAATTTTGATTTTTGCATAACCATTTAGATTATACAGGACAAATGGCAGGATCTGTAGAATGTCAGACAGAATAACTTGTGGTATTTCTCAGTTCAAATCCCATCATCCAGGTTCAGTTTTTTTTTTAATCCTTTCAGAGTCAATAAAATAAGTACTGAAGGTTAATGAAGTCAACTACAAGTTAGAAGCTGGTGCTCCAGTATGGCCACAGTCTAGAGACTGGAAATGATTTTTTAAAAATTCTGTTCATAGCACTATCATATGTGGATTATCCATATTTTCAGTGGGGAAAGGCTGCCTTGGACAGTCTGATCTATGGTACAATAAGGACGGATGAGCTAAATACAGACAATTATGGTTGAGTCTGTAGAGATGTTTGAAATCATAGAGTTCCAAAGAAATGATTAAGAGCCAGGGGACAAGAAAAGCCCTTTTGTAATGTTTGTTGAATGTCAGCATCATCATCATCATCATCATCATCATCGTTTAACGTCCGCTTTCCATGCTAGCATAGGTTGGACGATTTGACTGACGACTGGCGAACCAGATGGCTACACCAGGTTCCAATCTGATTTGGCAGAGTTTCTACAGCTGGATGCCAAATCAGATTGGAGCCTGGTGTTACCATCAGGTTCGCCAGTCCTCAGTCAGTTAGATAATCCATACATTGTTGCAAAAATTGTTTGATATAACAACAAAATCTTAAGTTTTTCCCCTATTGTATTTCTTAAAATGAGAACCACATGTAATTTCAGAATTGTGTTCTCACAACCAAAATGAAGTGGCTGTGGCTTGAATGCCAAGTGAACCCTCTTGAATTTTCCATTAGCTTCTTTCATGTCTTAAGTCTGCTTCATTAAATCTAATCAAAGCTATTTAACAACAACAATAGCAACAGAAATGATATCCTTATCATTTTTATATTTAATGTCTGTTTTGTACACCTATATGAATTATGTGGGTGTATTTCTGTTATAGGAGGCGCAATGGCCCAGTGGTTAGGGCAGCGGACTCGTGGTCATAGGATCGCGGTTTCGATTCCCAGACTGGGCATTGTGAGTGTTTATTGAACGAAAACACCTTAAGCTCCATGAGGCTCCGGCAGGGGATGGTGGCGAACCCTGCTATACTCTTTCACCACAACTTTCTCGCATTCTTACTTCCTGTTTCTGTTGTGCCTGTGATTCAGTGGGTCAGCCTTGTCACACTGTGTCACGCTGAATATCCCCGCGAACTATGTTAAGGGTACACATGTCTGTGGAGTGCTCAGCCACTTGCACGTTAATTTCACAAGCAGGCTGTTCCGTTGATCGGATCAACTGGAACCCTCAATATCGTAAGCGACGGAGTGCCAACAACAACAACACCTTATGAATTCTATAGAAATGGGTTAGAATCGAAGATGAACAGAGCTATATTCAACCGAAAGAATCAATAGCTGAGTGGTAAGAAGTTTGCTTCTGAACCACAAAGTTCCAGATTCAGTCCCACTGCATGGCATCTTACCAAAGTCTTGTGAGTGGATTTAGTAAGTAGAAATTGAAAGAAGCCTATCGTGCGCGCGTGCGTGTTTGTGTGTGTGTGTGTGTGTTATGATTTTGCTTAGGCATGGTGATACTAATAACTAGCTGTTAGAACTCAATATATATATGTGCTTTAGAATAAAGCATTAAGCACAGATCATGAAGGCACATGGCTCAATGGTTAGAACATCAGGCTGACAATCATGAGGTAGTGAGTTCAATTCCCAGACCAGGCTGTGTATTGTGTTCTTGAGCAAGACACTTTTTTATGTTGTTCCAGTTTCAGCTGTAGAAATGAGTTGCAATGTCACTGGTGCCAAGCTGCATCGGCCTTTGCCTTTCCCTGGGATAACACTGGTGATGTGGAGAGGAGAGGCTGGTATGCATGGGCGACTACTGGTTTTCCATAAACAACCTTGCCCAGACTTGTGCCTCAGAGGGTAACTTTCTAAGTGCAATCCCATGGTCATTCATGACCAAAGCGGGTCTCTACTCCTTACAGATCGTAATATTGATTATTAAGTGACAAGGAACAGGAATTAGGGAGAGAGAGAGAGATGGTCTTATTTTGTAAGAGTCTTTTAAAGCTTATAAATACTCTCACTGATTGCTGTTAAGTTTTTGTTGTTACTTGGAGTTCCAGGTGCAGCTCCCGACGAACAGTTTTTTTAAGAAACTGGGTTCTTGCGGTGGTCATTAAGCTCTGCAGTAATTTTGGGAGTTGTATATTTGTTATCCTTCCTAACAATTCGCATAAGAGTCTGATGGTCCCTATCTGAAAGTTTTGGGTTTCCTTCCAGAGTTTTGTTTCGACGAGGAGGTTTTTCCCTCTTTCTCAAAGGCTGTCATTACTTTCGAGACAGTACTTCTTGATACACCAAACATTTCGGCTGTTTTCATTACGCTAGCACCTGCCATACGAGCACCAATAATTTGACTTCTTTGAAAATCCGATAGATCTGTCATTTTAATAAATTTTAATGACCTTTTTCTGATGATATCTGCAAAGAAACAGCAATTTTAGCAAAACATATTAAGCAACACTAATAATAAATCAAAAATATAGATATTTCAAATTTATGATGCTAGGTGTTTCCATTATTTTGTCCAACCCCTCTAT
>NC_068985.1:15423160-15438355 GCF_001194135.2 Octopus bimaculoides
TTTTTTGTTTGTTATAACATATATGACTTAGGAAAGTTCATCATATATATTTTTGTTATAACATTTGAAACTTTGAAAAGCTGGTCACATCTTTTGTTATTAAATTTGTGGCTTTAAAAAGGCAGCAAGCTGCCAGAAACGTTAGCACGCTGGGCGAAATGCTCAGAAGTATTACATTCTGAGTTCAAATTTTGCTGAGGTTGATTTTGCCTTTTATCCTTTCACATCGAAATCAAGCCAAATTTGATGACTCCCGTGCCAACCTTTCCTTCATTGGACACTAAACTCTGCTTGCGAAGACCTGTTGGGGCAAGTGAAATCAAAATCATAATTGAATCAAAATTTGATGACTTTTATTCATTTAGTTTTGATTATTATTTTTTTTTTTCATTCAGCTAGAGTGTAGTTAGGACTTCATTATCCAATATGTCAATATGTTGTTCCTTTTATTTATGGTTCTAGGGAGTGGTTTGAGAGAGATTTAGCTTCTATTTCATGCAGGTCGGTCAGAGTGCCATGTAGAGAAACCCTCATTGGTAGGTGGTACATTGTTGTGTGTCGGAGGGTCAGGCAAAGAGTTAGTAACAGTCATGATGAGAGGTTGATCTCTCTCTCACACACAAACAGAACAGCAGATATTTTCATCAAAGTCAGCTCCCTAAAGACTTAAATTCTGGTTCCTCTGATGAGTGTGATCGATCTCATCCTGAATCTTGTCTTATTTTTTGATAATATATCAAGGTTTCAGTTTCCCTATCAATATATATATTTGTATGTCATGGTCTTGATAAATACACATCACATAGTCAGGGAGATTACATTTTGCCTCTCTGCATCTTCATTTAACCCTTTAACATTTAAACCAGCCATATCAAGCCAAAATATTTTCCCATTTTTGTATTCAAACCAGCCAGATCTGGCCTCTCACACCTACTTTACAATGTCATTCTGACAATATACAACCACATCATGGAAAGTCATCGAAACCTGAAAGCTACAAGATAATGCATCAGTAATTCAAAACAACGAATAAATAAGCATTACATTTGACAAAGTAATCTGAATGCTAAAGGGTTAATGTCCACTTTTTCATGCTTGCATGGGGTCACACGAAATTTGTTGAGGCAGATTTGCTACAGCTGGGTGCCGTTCCTATCAACAGCCCTCACCTGTTTCCAAACAAGGTAATATTTTTCTCGTGGCCTGACATGTTTTTTCACGGAACACTGGAAACAAACCACTTTGCTTTGTATGACAGCAATGCTCTTTTACAAATCTCACGTAACATCTAAAACAAGGGTATACACACACACACACACACAGAGGCTCCTTTCAGTTTCCATCTAACAAATCCACTCACTTTTTTGCCTTTCATCTTTTTCGGTGATCGATAAAATAAGTTCTGGGCACTTGCTCGAATCACATCAGTTGATTGTTTCATCCATCACACTTCTTTTCCAAGCACATAGTCTAGATTCAATGTGAGATCACCATCACCATCATCATCATCATCATCATCATCCTTATTTCTTTTCTTTAAATATAACTCTATTTTTGAAAGGTTCCTTGATATAATGCACCAATGTTCTCTAAATCCTGAATTTGAGATGACTCCAAGTGCTAGTGCAGTGAGTAATGTTTAACTGATACTCACATTAACACCACCACTCCAACCTCTTTTATTCATGTGTCAATCCCTTAATACTTGTGTCCCTTATTTTCCGTTTGCCACCAGCTAATTACTTCCCTTGTTCTCTACCCCTTATTTATCACCATTTCCATCCTTTCACACACAGAGATCTTCTGCATTTGCTCGTATTTCTCCTTCTGTTTTCTGAAAACTCAGCTTCGTACAAGAATGGAACCCCTATGCGGCTGTCCAAACTGCTAGAAATAGCAACGAAATCTCTTTCGTTTCACAGCTTCCAGTCTTCGAAAAGAAAGACTCACTGGATATTGTAATACTGGGGGTTGCACTATGCCAGAGAAAAGATGAGATGAAAACAAAGACAACTTCGGCTGCATTTAAGCTCTGAATATGTTGTTGTTGTTGTTGGCACTCCGTTGCTTACGACGTCGAGGGTTCCAGTTGATCCGATCAACGGAACAGCCTGCTCATGAAATTAACGTGCAAGTGGCTGAACACTCCACAGACACGTGTACCCTTAATGTAGTTCTCGGGGATATTCGGCGTGACACAGTGTGACAAGGCTGGCCCTTTGAAATACAGGTGCAACAGAAACAGGAAGTAAGAGTGAGAGAAAGTTGTGGTGAAAGAGTACAGCAGGGTTCGCCACCATCCCCTGCCGGAGCCTCGTGGAGCTTTATGTGTTTTTGCTCAATAAACACTCACAACGCCCAGTCTGGGAATCGAAACCGCGATCCTATGACCACGAGTCCACTGCCCTAACCACTGGGCCATTGTGCCTCCCCCCTCTGAATATGTAAAGCTGGGGAAAATGCTACAGAACTACAAAATGCTTTGTAGCATTTTGCCCCCTGTGTTAACAATTCTGCCAGCTCGCTGCCTTCCGGAAAAACAATAATTGATAAAATCATTGCCTTTGGATTTCGACACAAAGCCAACAGTTTTCAAAGGAAGGAGTTAGTTCACACCATCAACCTCCAATACTTAACTGGTATTTTATTCTATTGAACCTGAAAAGATGAAAGGCAAAATTGACCTGTGGGATTTGAACTCACTGCGTAAATAGATTTAACTATACTTGACTGCATTTTGTCATCACTCACTGTAAATTGTGCAAGGACCCAACCCTATTAACGATAGTGATAATGATTCTAATTTCTCCACAAGGGCACAAGGTTGATTATATTGATTATATTGATCTCTTTGTTTGATTAGTACCAATATTCTATTGATCCAGAACTCATAAAAGGCAAGTTTGACTTTCACAGGATTTGAAACCAACACAGAAAGCTACAAAGCTAAACGCTAACTCAAAGGCATTTTATCAATTCTCCCAGCTGCAGGCCTAAATAACAATTCTTTTATTTGCCACAAGGGTTTAGATCAAATGCAAAGACTACAAAGGGGTTTTATTTTAATTCATTGTTTTTTTTTATGTTTTTCACAGCTTAGCAGCATGGGTGGGACAGGCTTTGCTGGAGTAATTGTCTTCAACAGTTGCTTGTCCTGCCTTCTTATTGCTAACTACTCAACCATAAGACATGGGTGAAACCTGACTGTGATCGTAACACATGTGTCCACTCCCACTCCTGATGAGCAGATCTCTCCTCCAACGATCTATAATACCTTATATTATCTATTTAAATTTAAACCGATTAAAATGATCTTATATTTGGGACAGCTTAACATCAAATGATTAAACTGCTTCCGTCTCTTTCTGTCAGGCGTCATTGGAACCACTCATCAATCTATTACACCTTATTGTAAACATTCCTATCTCTTCTTTACCCCAACTACTCCCATCCTACGACTACCATTCTCTCTCTCTCTCTCTCACATACTCCCCCTCTTTGCTCCAACTAGTTTGTTTCTCTGTTTAACCATTTTCTCTCTACCAATCCTCTGCTATTCTAACCACAGCTACCAATGACACTGCTGTGAGAATCTGTCGATTCATTAATAACGCTTGTGTTCTTTCTGTATTTCATCTCTTTCCAGGTGAAGTTTTTATCGTAGAGAAAGTCTTAAAGAAACGTGTGCAAAAAGGTCATCAAGAGGTTTTGGTCAAATGGAAAGGTTACAGCAATCGTTACAACTCATGGGAACCAGTGGACAACATTTTCACCATGTAAACCTCTCAGTTTCTGGGGAGGAGGGGTAAAAGTAAAATAAATAAGTAAAAAATAATACTTTAAATGAAAAAAAAAAAAATTATCACAATGAAGTAGAAATCATTTCAGCTTGTAGAACAGATTTTCACTAGATTGTTGGTTCTGCCAACATCTAATCACATGACTATTTGCACTACATTTCTTTTTTTTTTTTAAATAATAATTATAATTATAATTAATAATAATTATAAAGTTTGGAGAGCAAAGGATCTCAGGGCTAGAACACATGGAAATTTCTCTCTCTATCTCTTGTTTTCCCCTTTCCCCTCCCTCCCCCCATGCAAACACATATACATGCACAACATACAGAAAGAAAAGAACTCTAAGGTTACCTTCATAAAAATTCCCCTAAGAAAATCTTTGAAAATTCCAAAATATTCAGATTTAGATTAAAATATGGAAAAGAAAAAATATAATATATATATATATATATATATAAATAAGAAACTTAACAAGAAATGATACTTGAATTTTTTTGTTTAACCACCTACCACCAAGGCCAATAATTTTTCTGAAAAGGATTTTTGTCAAAATGAAAATGCATCTTGAATCTTGTTTTAGTCTACTTAGCATTAGGGAGAGACAGCATTAAGTTTTTTTTTGTCTTTTCCTTCTTTCTTACTTCCCTCTTTTTAACTCTTCTTTCTCAAATTTAATTTCTTCACAATGAATTATTGCACAGAATTTGTCTACATGCTAGTAAATACTGGTAGAATGCCCGATTTGTATGTAGGAAACTAACAGATTAAAAAATTCCCGAAACGTATGTCTGCTTTTGTACTAAGCAAGGGGAGACTTTTATACATGTTTCTATAAGTGTGCATCGTGCATGCACATGCATGCATTATGTGTGATACTAAGGCAGTGTTAACATCTTAATATGTGTTTGTGTGTGTATATGTGCCTTAATGTTACTGGGTTTTGAGTGGGGCAGGACTGGATTTGGTCGACACTATTATGTCGATTACAACCTAACTAATAGGAATAATTAAGAAAGAATAAATTCTATTGGAATTTCATTTTCTAGCATTGGTTAAGTGAAACAATAGTTTAAATTTTGCGTATGTATAATATATATATACATATATATATGTATGTAGAAGAGCATAGGCTCGAAACGTCAAAGACTCTTCCATTTTTCCTGAGCGTCAAATTAATACACCTTGTTCGTTGTTCCCTCATCTGTCTGTGTCTAGTTTTCCGTACAATTTTGAACCACCATGCGTATAGTGTGTGTATGTATGTATGTATGTATATATATATATATATATATATATAATGTATGTATGTAGATATTTGATTAATGAGAGAGATAGATGGGAAATATGAGAATGTTTAGTAATCACTACAATTTTTTCAACTCATCTAACATTGATCCCTCACAGGTGGGATACTGAACAACTGGTTTAGAAGTAGTTGTCGGTGTAGATGTGTCTCTTCAGGTGATTACAAGACATATCTCCTTGAAAAGCAGCAAGTCGGTGTGTGTGTGTATGCATGCATACACGCTCAGAAGTTCTGGTGATTCACAGAATTTCTCACAATGAAATGAATCCCCTGCTTCTTCCATATGAATAAACACACAATTAAGGAGTTGGGAGTAATTTCAAAATAGAAAAACAAGTTTTCTAACATATTTATCAGATTTTCAAAGTTTTATTTGAGTAAGTTCAGTTCTTTATTTCATCTTCTCCCTTTGTAGTGTAAACTAGAATATGTACGTTATATAAGAAACAAAAAAAAACATAATCTAAAGACAAAAAGGAAATGATTGAGTTATTATTACCAGCATATATCTCATCAATTCATAGCAACAACCCCATTGTCATTTTTAATCAACAACTATAATATTTTTAAAAGCATTTTATTCCCCGTCACCATGTCCATACAAAACCCAGAACATTTAGAAAGCTTGAAAATTTATCAAACATTTCTGCTAAAAATAATATCTTGATCAACCCCCTGAAAGTCACTATTGTCATCTCCTGTGTAGATTTTTCAAGAAGGTTCTATTTGTTTTTTTGGGTTTTTTAAAAGAAAAAAAAATTTTTTTTTTAACAATTCTATCTCCAAACTTGTTCTGGCAAAAATCTTTTAAGAAGCAGATCCATTAAATAAAAAAAAAAAAAAAGAAGCGGGAGAGAAAATACATCTCCTAAACAGTAGCAATATGAACAAATACCTAAAATTTTTTTTTTCTCTCATGGAATGAATAAAAGAAAGAAAGAAAAATAATCTAAAAAAAGAAAAAAAACAAAGAAATGAAAATACTGTTCTTTTGTCATTTTTGTTTGTTCTTAACTGTTTTCTTTTATGCATTGTCTGTTAACCCTTTGAGTGGATTGGATCAGTTGCCTATGTTCAGTACACGGCAGGAGGAAGGCATCAGCATGTTCTCCTTAACCACAGTCCAATGTGGAAGCTCGAGATCATACTGGTTTGATGAGTCTACCCTGCCACACTGGTTCAATATGGCTTGGCAGAAGGGGACAGTTTTTATATCCTTACCCAGGAATAGTTAAGTCAATTATATCAACCCCTATACTCAACTGGTACTTATTTTATCTGAAAGGAAGGCAAAGTCAACCTCAGCAGAATTTGAGCTCCGAATATAAGCATGGGTGAAATACCACTAAGCATTTCGTCTGGCATGCTAATGATTCTGCTAGCTCAGCACCTTTAACCCTTCATCATTATCGTTTAACGTCCATTTTCCATGCTGGCATGGGTTGGACGGTTTGACTGGGGACCAGCAAGCCAGGAGGCCACACCAGGTTCCAACCTGATCTGGCAATGTTTCTACAGCTGAATGCCCTTCCTAACGCCAACCACTCTGAGAGTGTAATGGGTGCTTTTTACGTGCCATTGGCATGGGAGCCAGTCAGGAGGCACTGGCATCAGCTATGTTTGGAGGGTGCTTTTTACGTGCCACCAGCACAGGAGCCAGTCGGGGCAATGGGGGCTGGCATTGACCATGTTCGGATGTTGCTTTTTACATTCCACCGGCACAGGGAGCCAGTCAGGTGACCCACGCATGAATGGTGCTTATTGCGTGCCACAACTACAATTTCCATTTGATTTGATTTGATTTTGATTTACTTGACTTAAGCATGGAATGTCACCTGATGATTTCAAAGGTACTTTTTAAGTACAAAGGGCTGGTTATGTGCTTATGCGACACTGGTGTAGGCTATGGCTGTGATCTCACTTTCCTTGCTGAGTCTTCTCAATCACAGCATATCTCCAGAGGTCTCGATCTTTCATCAAAAATATGCAAATACGTGAGTAATATTTAAGACCACAAATAATTACTAACTGTTTGCATATGAATAGATGGGCACAGATGTGGCTATGTACTTAAGAAGCTTGCTTCCTAAATATGTGGTTTTAGGTTCAGTCCCACAGTGCAGCACTTTGAGCAAGTGTCTTCTACTACAGCTTTGAGCTGACCAAAGGCTTGTAATTGAATTTGCTAGACAGAAACTGAAAGAATCTTATGTGTGTATCTGTACCCTTGTCTAGGCATCGTGATAATTGTAAACATTGAAGTTGTTTGTTTCCAGTCTCCCATGAAAACCATGCTTGGCCCTGGGAAACAGGTGGCGGTTGGTGACAGGAAGGGCATTCAGCTGTACAAAATGTGTGTCAGCTTATTACATCCAACCCATGCAAGCATGGGAAAGTATTGCAGGCACAGGAGTGGCTGTGTGGTAAGTAGCTTGCTTACCAACAACATGGTTCCAGGTTCAGTCCTACTACATGGCACCTTGTGCAAGTGTCTTCTACTATAGCGTCAGGCCAACCAAAGCCTTGTGTGTGGATTTGGTAGATGGAAACTGAAAGAAGCTTGTCGTGAATCCGACGACTGGCACCCATGCCAACCTCTCCTTCATTGGACACTAAACTCTGCTTGCGAAGACCTGCTGGGGCAAGTGAAATCGTAATTGAACCATACTCGATGACTGGTCACCACGCCAGTGGAGCACTAACAGCACTGTCGAGCATGTTCATTGCCAGAGCAGCTGTCTGGCTTCCGTGTTAGTGGCTCGTAAATAGCACCATTTGAGCGTAATCATTACCAGCGTTGCCTTCTAGCACTTGTGCTGGTGGCACATTAGAAAATCATTCGAGCGAGGTCGTTGCCAGTGCCGCTGGACTGGCTCCCATGCAGGTGGCACATAAAAAACACCAAAGACCGCTAAAATAAATACTAGGCTTACAAAGAATAAGTCCTGGGGTTGATTTGTTTGACTAAAGATGGTGCTCCAGCATGGCTGCAATCAAATGACAAACAAGTAAAAGAGATTAAAACGATGACGAGGAGAAGCAGGAGGATATCTTTCAGGCTGATATGAAAGCTGCTCATCTAATGAGAATAATTTTCAAATTCAACTTTACGATGAAAGTAAACAAAGTTTGTTTTTAGAAGCGTTGAGATGTATTGTAAGATATAGAAATAAATTTATTTCTCAAACGCGTGGTAATGCTATAAATAGTGTGATCAGGATAAATTATCCATATATTGCAGAAAAATATGTTACTGGTATTGCTTAGAAATGCACGTGTCCTTCATTTCCTTAATTAGGAACAGAAAAAAAAAAAAGTAAAGTGAAACAATGTTGACCAAATGCATGAGAGTATACTCTGGAATGAAAGCAAACTGTGGATGTTGACTTTAAAACAATTTTAACACTAGATTTCCAACTGAAAGGATTCAGAGGTGGGGGTCAGTTGTCTTTGGTCACACTTCCATTGGGTTTATTGTATTATGCCTCCTCACCCATTCTCCTTCTCTAACCATCCTTCATTTCCCCATATACTCTTGCCATTTCTAACTACCCTTGCTCTTGGCTCAGTGTTTAGAGTGTTGGGTTCACAATGATGAGGTAGTGAGTTCAATTCCGAGACCAGGCTGTGTGTTGTGTTCTTGAGCAAGACACTTTATTTCACGTTGCTCCAGTTCATTCATCTGTGGAAATCAGTTGCGACATCACTGGTGCCAAGCTGTATCGGCCTTTGCCTTTCCCTTGGATAACATCGGTGGCATGGAGAAGGAAGGCTGGTATGCATGGGTACTAATCATGCATTATCTCATAGCTTTAAGATTTCAAAGATGTGATTGTTTATTTTTAGAAGGACATTGTAGGGTAGGTGTGAGAGACCAGTTTTGACATAAAGCAGCTACAATATTTGGGCTGGAAATGGCCAATTTAAATGTTAAAAGGTTGATGGTCACCTGACTGACTAAAAATAGTAGCCAAATATGCTGTTGCTTTTGGAAAGAAAAAGACTGAGAAAAGAAAAAAAAACTGAATGAATCACAAGTTAGAATGCTTTTGGAAATATTTCTAACAAGATAAAGTAAATTGTAAACAACAAAACAACCCAAGGAGTTAAATGACTAAACACATTGACATTCACTAAAAAATATATCAAAAGTTAACCAAACCCAAGTTAACAGCTTTGTTGTCACTTTATATATGTACTTGTGTTAGGAAGGGCATCCAGCCGTAGAAACTCTGCCAAATTTAGATTGGAGCCTGGTGTTGCCATCCGGTTTCACCAGTCCTCAGTCAAATCGTCCAACCCATGCTAGCATGGAAAGCGGACGTTAAACGATGATGATGTGTGTTGGGTGAAATGTGGCTTTCCCAAACAGCAGTAAAAGCAACCTATTCAGCTCAACAACTCAAACGCTGATACAATCTAGAGTATAGTTCAATTGTCAGACTTATCCAGTGGAAGCAGGGGAGGGGAACATAATAAAATCTACCTGGTACATGTTGTAAAGTGGTTTGCAGGAAGAAGGGCACATCCAGCTGTAAAACCACCTCACAAAACATAGATCTAATGAAAATCCCAAACAGCTAATGGTTATGTTAATGCTGCACATGATAGTGGAGTAGGTGGGGACATTTGTCCCCACATGAGTCATCAAATGATCTCACCAACTTTTTCAGATGCAAAAAAAATAGACACCAAATAATCTACCCATCACTGGAAATTCCTCTTTCTATCAGGTAAAATACTTCAGAGCTCACACTAATGTTGGCACAATGAAAAGTAGATCTGGAAAGGTTGTGAGAACAGAAACATAAATATGAGTTGTGAACAAGATGTAAGATGAAGGGGAGCCTTTACTAGATTCCTCACAGGTACAAAATGTTGAGTGGAGAAATGGCTGAAATAACTGAAGTCAATGTATTTAACAATGTTGTTTATGACCAGCTGAGGCTAGTCATAAGCAACTTCTGAACAATACCTACCTTGGTAATGGAAAACGGCAGGCTCATTATGTTGAATGAGACTGTAATGGTAAATATGATGTAAATAAAGACTATGAGACATGCAATGAAGAAAAGGCTCTTGTAGTTTTGTGACCTAACTTTAGGAAACCGGCTGGCAACCTGTTTGCTTACCAATCAGGTGAACAAACAAATCAGATTTCATATTCAACAGTAAAACAGGACAGATACTTAGTACTATTGAGTCGTCTTCACTGAAAAGATTTCCACTCACCATAAAGTAGTGATTAGTAACACCAAAATAAGAGCCAGACAGGCCCAGAAACAAAAGACAATATAGAGAAGGAAGGTATGGAAGCTGAAAGATATCTGACAGATTCAAAAAAAGGTTCCTAGATTAGAAATAGGGGCCTATAATATAGGCAACTGGGAGTTTGAGACAACCCATGATCCACAGACCAGATACTGTATTTTCTAGCAGCATACAAGTCAAATTTTTTAGACCAAAATGTACAGCAAGATAGGCACAAGAGTGGCTGTGTGGTAAGTAGCTTGCTTACCAACCACATGGTTCCGGGTTCAGTCCCAATGTGTGGCATCTTGGGCAAGTGTCTTCTACTATAGCTTCGGGCCTTCCAAAGCCTTGTTAGTGGATTTGGTAGATGGAAACTGAAAGAAGCCTGTCATATATATGTATATGTGTTTGTCCCCCTAGCATTGCTTGACAACCAATGCTGGTGTGTTTATGTCCCCGTAACTTAACAGTTCGGCAAAAGAGACCGACAGAATAAGTACTGAGCTTACAAAGAATAAGTCCCTGGGTTGATTTGCTCAACTAAAGGCGGTGCTCCAGCATGGCCACAGTCAAATGACTGAAACAAGTAAAAGAGTAAAGAGAGAGAGCAAAAGAAAACGGAGTGAGGTAGGTTAACTTATAATATACCAAGATGACTTAGGAGGACCAGAAATTCCTTGTGGATGAAATGTAGCAGGATTTAGAAAGGAAGCAACAATATACTCTCTTGACTTGGTTGCCAGGAGTTATGGTAGACCAAGTCTCCAGCCAAATGGAATAATAGTATAGACAAAGCTACAAAGACAGCCTGCAGAAAATGAAATGGTGGGGAGACAAAGAACAGTAGTAAGTAGCTAGATGTCAATTAGGGTAGGAAATTTGGGCCCAGCGGCCTTGGGAAGTAGATAACTCCAAGAATAATTCCTTCTAGTATGTGAAGAGAGGAAGGTTAAAGGAATCAATCACAACAGTAAATTGGCTTGGAAAATACTCAGGCCTCATCAGAAGAGGTTGAAGACAAATGGACATCCTAGAACTCCCACCCTCATCTCCAGCCATGAGGATAAAAATTCATAGACAACTATACAACAAGGACAGAAAATGTGTTTGCTAGTTTTCTGCAATGTATTTGAGGTATTCTGGACTGCAAAACATTTGGTATGAATTGAGACATTATTAATGAAAAGTTTGTTTACAAAAGCAATACATCTGCTTTCACTGCAGTTAAAAAAAGGAAAAGCTAGTAAAATTTTCAGTCCAAGAATTTTGGGAACAAAGAGGAAGAGTAGTGAACCCAACTGCAGGCACAGTTCTACAATCAAAAATGGCCAAACCATCAGGGATAGAGATGCTGGAAACAGCCAGCAAAATGGGTTATACATAAGTGACTCGGATAACCAATATTCTTTTCTACTCTAGGCACAAGGGGAGGGGGGGCAGTCGATTAGACCAACCCCAGTACATAACTGGTACTTAATTTATCAACCCTGAAAGGCAAAGTCGGCCTCAGTGGAATTTGAACTCAGAATATAAAGACATGAAATGCTACTAACATTTCTGCCATCTCACCACTTTTGGATAATCAATGTTACAAGAGGGGGGGGGGCGTCAGTCTTAATGAGTAGCTCAATAGTTTCATCAGTAACCAAAGAGATAAAGATGCTCAGGAAAGAAGTAGAGACGTCAGATAAACAATGTTTGAAAGTAACAAATGATTACAGCATCACCATTTTATCATGCTTGCACGAGTCAGGAATTCTTTGAGGCAAAATTTTCTACTGTCAGATGCCCTTCTCAAGTCTATCGAACAAAATACCCAAGACTAAGATCATGCAACATGTAAAGAAGCCCTGACATACAGGACAGTAAGCATGACACCACCTATATTTAATAACAAGGCTGTTTTGTTTACAGAAGCTAAACACAAAGACCAGGTAAAATCAAACATACAAAGGGGGTGCTGAAAAGTTCCTGGCTTTGGGTAAAAGAAAATACAAGACAATCAATTATGATTTTATTCAACATATTCCCCTCTCAGACTTATTGCACTAGTCATACAGTTTTTCGAAGCCCCGGAAAAGAACTCAGTAGGTTGGGCCTCCAACCAGGTCTTTTACAATACCCCCTCCACTCAATGCCAGGAACTTTTCAGTACCCCACCTCATATGCACACATTTACCACAGGTTTCAGTTTCTATCAGCTAGTTTTACCGAAGGGGTTATTGCTAGATCCACAGCTATCATATAGAAAGTTAACGAACAATTTTTCACACAATGAACTGGACCCCACGAGCAATTTGTGAAGTGGTGCTTCTGTCACAAAATTAAACTTTCCATCAACCCAGCTTATTTTCATAAACTGTAGGCATGGTTGTGGTTCTGAAGCAAACCTTCACCATACAGCCATGCCAACAATCTATAAAAATTAGCTGGGTTGATAGAATGTGTACAAAAATGTTGCACAACAGGTGCAGGAGTGGCTGTGTGGTAAGTAGCTAGCTTACCAACCGCATGGTTCTGGGTTCAATACCATTGCATGGCACCTTGGGCAAGTGACTTCTATAGCCTCAGGCCAACCAAAGCCTCGAGTGAATTTGAGACGGAAACTGAAAGAAGCCCGTCGGGTATTTATATGTGTGTGTCTGCCTCCCCAACATCGCTTGACAACTGATGCTGGTGTGTTCATGTCTCCATAACTTAATTCGGCAAAAGAGAACGATAGAATACGTACTAGGCTTACAAAGAATAAGTTCTGGGGGTCGATTTGTTCGACTAAAGGCGGTGCTCCAGCATGGCTGCAGTCATTTGACTGCAGCAAGTAAAAGAGTATGTAAGCGATGATGCATATGGGCGAGAGTAAAGACGGCTAGGTATCCCAAGAAACCCACAAGACAGGAAGTCATGAGAAGGAATAAGCTGAACCTAAGATGACACAGTTGAAATACTTCTGCTAACACCATACAAACATGGAAAAATTTGGAGCCAACCCTGGTCAAATTATTAACTCAAAGTTATCACATCAAACCCTCAAGCAAGGTGCAACAGTGAGATCCCTGAATTACAGAGTTACCAACTACTGATCCATGATGTGCTTGTACCCAACCACAATACTTTGATATCTAACAGTTAATTGTAATTAACATCTTACAATTATGCATCAAGTTAGGTGACAAAACTCAGACCTCCTCCATCAACCTTGCCTAAAGAAAAACTACAGGTTTCTATTAATAACTATGGGAGGGGGAACATACGAAAAAAACCTAGGATTAAATCAGATCAGTAACCCCCTTTAGCATTTAAACTAGTCATATCCAGCCTAAATATTCTACTGGTTTTATGTTCAAACTGGTCAGATCTGGCCTCACACCTACCTTACAAATGTCACTGAAAAAAAAAAAAGAAAAAAAATTGCATTGAAATAACGCTAAGAGTCAATAGCATGATTATGCCAGCCCCCACTCCCCATATGGCTCCTGTACCAGTAGCACTTAAAAAGCACCACCGAAATTTGGCCAATTCCAGTGCTACCTGACAGTAGTGCCACATAAAAGCACCCACTACACAGAGTTGTCGGCTTTCGGAAGGGAATCAAGCTGTAGAAACATTGCCAGATCAGATTGGAGCCTGGTTCAGCCACCTGGCTTGCCAGTCCCCAGTCAAACCCATGCCAGCATGGAAAAAACAGGAATTGGAAACAATTTGAATAAGCATTACATTTGATTAATCTGAACACTAAAGGGTTAATCTACCAATCAGCTTTCTGTTAATGGCTTCATGTGTAGAAAAGGTCATCAAAATGAAATTATTTTACTGATCTATACCAAAGTAAGTTAAATGGAAGAGAAGTCATTGCAATTGGTCATTTTTATACAGGTTTTAGATTTGTTTGAAGTCTTTACATGAATAGAGATACAACACATCTTTAGTTAACGACTTAAAGATGTCAGAATTTGGTAAACAAGTCACTGAACCTACCATAACCAGTAAATATTGTTAGGTTCAAACTTTACACCTATCCTACAATGTCAATCAAAAGGAATTATTTTTAAATTTCAAAAGGTGCAAGAAATTGATTTTTTAAAAATCTCGAAAGGTGCAAAAGATTATTTTAAAATCAAGATGAAGCATCACGCTCAGTAATCTGAATGCCTGTCTTTCACTTTACTGCTCTGAAACTGAACAGTTTACTTCAAGCTGATGAAGTAATACCTTTGCACAGGTACATCACATGCTAGATAGCTTAATTAGCTACTCAAAATCACATCCTAACATCTTTTGGAAAGGATGTATTGAAAAAATGTATTTGTAAAGAGGTTTCTAATTTGTCTGTATTTTTACAGAACTACATGTGTATGTAAGATCAATACAGATTAGGTCTGCATCTTGCAGACTATAGAGAGCTTCCATAAAAAGGATGAAGAGCAATTTCTGAAATGACTGAGTAACCTAATCAACTTGAAGAAACATATTTATGATTAGAGGTAAGCTACACAGAGCAGTGTTTCTGCTAGGGTGACTAATGCAAAATTAGCATTTTGCTCTTCACTTAGTGTTAAATAAATGTCCAATGTTTAACTGTATTTTACCAATTCCAACTATCAGGAGGAAAAAAAAAAGATTTAGTGTCTGCCCATTACGTTTAAAGAAACACTTTCACACGATGAAAGGGTAGGAGTAGAGTAGAGTCAAGATTTTTCAACTCATTTCTTCCCATGGTGGTAGGAAGAAAAAAATCTGTAATTAAAAATAAAAAAAAATAAAAAGTTGAACTAAAAGATATAGGAGTCTGAAAACAAAGGCAAAGGAGCAGCATCAACTGTTAAAACTAGAAAGAAT
>NC_068985.1:15438541-15459732 GCF_001194135.2 Octopus bimaculoides
GGACAAGACAATTTCTGAGGCAGGATTTTTTAAATTTTTATTGCTGAGAACAAAATTATTTTAATGAAGGTCTTTGGTATTTTATCCAGTGTTGCTTGAAGCCTTGATAAGAAAGAATTTTAGTTTAGTTTCAGATCTAAATTAACTAAGAAAATAAAACTGCCCTAATTAATCACTAATACAAAATGTTATTTTGTCACAACCAAATAAAGGTAGAAAAAAAAAAAAAAAAAAAAATTAATTTTTGTTTCTAGAAATGAATTACAATGTCTTGATATGCCAAGGTCAGTTGGCATTGCAAGACTCAATATGTATGAAGAGGAGGTGGTGATAAATAGAAAAAAACCTGCTTAAAATAGACACGGTTTATCATTTTGAAGCAGTTCACCCCTCCAAAAGAATAGGCACAAAAGGCAAACACTTATACGAGAGTCAATATTTCTTGGGAGGTCTTACAGAAAACCTGCTTTAAATGTTTGTGGTTCTATTTTTCGCATTAAAGTTTGTAATATTGGTCTAGTCTTGGTTGGTTGGTTAAAGGAAAGCAGATCCCAAACAGAAATATTAAGCTCTTATTCGAGATCTAAAAAGTCATAGAGTAAACTATATCGAATGTCCAAACTTCAGAATTAAAATACTTTAAAAACAATTCAGGACAGCCTAACCTTGGGTTACAGCTTAGAAGATTTAGGAGTAAGTTGCATGGAGCTATGACATTTTTAGGCCAAATAAGATTTGTAGTTTCAGTTATAGATTGACAAGTTTACATTTGCTTATCTTTACATCCAATAAAAACAGCCAATGTCCATTTGCCAAATCCTAGAAACTTAAAGCACTTCATTAAAGCCAGCTTTAGGTTCTCATTAGAGCTTGTAGGGGGGGAGGAAAAAAAAAAAACACCATTACCATAAATTAACCAAATAGCTTAATCTAAACAAATGGGGAAAAATTAATAGTATTACAAAAGCTAAAGACCCCTTGTTACAACCTGCCTCTCAAGGGTAACAATTGGGTTCAAATGAAATTAAGACTGATATATTTACTGGGGACTAAATTAAAAATTAACAGTATCTTAAAAAAAAAATTAAGTTAACAGGGAGGAGCCTGAATGCTATTTTTATGGGTCAACACAAAATCACTCATCTGAAATTTAGATGAATCTGTAAGTGATAAACTTTATGGTAATGGCATTAAAAGCTGTTTAAAAAAAAAACGGCATTGAATGGAATTCATTCCTATTGTGTGGAAGCTGCTGAGAAATCTTGGAGCTATCTACATTTTTATTTTGCAAATAGAAAAAATTTATCTTACCTACGACTAAATCCTTGTCAAATATCAATTAACTTATTAGAATTAAAGGGGTTTTATGAAACATCCTTTTAAAACCTACAGAAGTAAAGATTTTTTCATTAAAAACCTTAAACACTTAAGGTTCTAAGATTCTACAGCAGCCTCCATAATACAACAGTAAACCACCATTGTTCAATTTGGTCCCGAAGAGTTGATCAGTTTCAAAAATGTTTAAGCAAGTCAGAGGTCGTTATCATTAAAGGCAAGTCTGGAGATCAAATTCAAAGATGCAAATGAAATTTAGCCTTTTTACCTTTAGTTTTTAGCTGTAAAGTTGCTACTAAATGAGTAGAAAGTATCACAGTCATGATTAATTGGCTAAAAGTGAAGAAATCAGGATTGCATTGAGGTTTTGAAGCCTTCACAAATAATTCCTCTTCACCCTTCCAAAAAATGGAAATTTTGAAAGTCTATACCCAACTTTAAATTCTGAAAAAGTTGCCAGCACATAAGGCTGTTTATCAAGGAACCATGTCTAATTCCAGGCAAGTCGTACATAGTTCTGTTGATGAGAGCAAGCTGAGGAAGGAAGAGTGAAGGGGAATACATCAAGGCTTGTTTAGAAGAGGAAAGAATTCAAGGCACTGGAAAGCTAACCAGCAGTTCTGTGCCATTCTTTTTATAATTATAGCTAAAATATTTAAATTTCAAATGACTTTCTAAAACTATTGTAAGCAGTGAGGCTCTTATAAGTTGCATCTTTAAAAAGGATCGGAGGAAAAAAAAAAAAAAAAAAAAAAAAAAAAGTGTTCACTCATGTTTAGTTGAAAGTCTGAATGATGGAAATTTAACTCAACTGTAGCAAAATTCAAAATAACTCCAATTAAAGCAGATATGGAAGATATCCAAAATTGAAGATCCTCAGCAATGGAGTGAACATTCATTGCTGGAGCAAACATTTTAGTTTTCTGGATTTTACCACTGCAAAAGGTAACAGAAAATTTAAAAAAAAAAAAAAGATTTAAATAAAAAGCGATCACATAGCATTTTTTTCAGTGATCATAATCAAGGAGCAAGTCGTCACAAAGACTTATGAATTCAATCTCATTGAATTGTTGTCAATTATGAAGCTATGAGAAATGTTGCAGCTTTAAAATTTTTTTTTCTTTTTTTAACATTTTGTCTCTGAACTAATCACATCAAAAGTGATATGTTTTGTCTATATCTAGCTGAACTTGCATTGCTTTTAATTTGGTAAGAATCCATGAAAACCCAATATAGCTAAAGTTTGGTAAGAGGTTCAGTTCAGTTATTTTTACTAGCTTGTGACGACCAGAAAGGAATTTCTCAAAATAAAAAAATATGGCAGAGTGGGTTCAGGACTTCTTCAAGACATCCAATGAGCATTTTTAGGAGGTGGAAGGAAAAAAAAAATTGCAGTTTTGTCAACAGCATTTCAAATTTTCAAGTCATTGGGTTATTGCCTATATCCCAAGCCCCACTCAGAAGATTGCAGTTGAATAGCAAATGTCTTTACAGTACCTGTATTTTTATTTAGCAAGTGTCAACAGCAGTAGCTGCACATAAGACTCACCCAGCAGAATTGAGTCAATCCAAAGCATTAGAAAAAAAACATTCTGCCAGTGCTGACAGAGTATGCACAACATTTTTTCTGAGTGGGATGGTCATTATTTACATTGTATATACAGTTATGTTGAGCACGTGCTGCACAAGGTATAGAAGACGAGATCTTGGCGACAGTTAAAAAAAGGAACCACTGTTCAGTCGCCAGCTGTGCTATTCAACAGCTGTGAGCACGATACAAAAATATAGAAATTTACAAAATACACAAGCTCTGCCGGTAATGTATGCACATTAGGCAAGCAGTGTAAAAGGTAATGTTAGGATTCTTTTGCGTTCAGCACCTTGCACAAACCCAACTAGCAGAATGTGCACTTCACATTTACCTTTAAGGCTGATATTTACAAGGTCAAAACTTAAGCCATTTTTTTTTTCTTAAATAAATGCTTATGCATGTAGATTTCCATTTTGACAGTTTTATAACATTTTATCTGAGTAACTGTGGAGAAGGAAGAGGGATAGAAAAGATGAAGTTGTTCATGGAAGTTTTGTAGCTGCTGGGGAGAATCAGATGTTTTGAGAAACAGTGTAGCTTTGAAATTAAATATTTGGTTTGAAGAAGTTCAACTTGCATATAACATTTAACTCCTAGAGTGCACGTCAGAATCTTGATTACCAACTATTAGTTTGTTAAGCAAGCTTAGTAAATTTGTTAGCTTGACGTGTTTTCTATTTTAAAACCATGTGTAAACTAGACTGTGCGTAGAACTTCACAACTTCAGTTGCATTTTACTGGTTGGAGTTGAAGGAAAGCAGCTGTTTGAAGAATATCTCCCCAAGTCAAACTACATAACCTAACCCAGTTACACTGATATTTACTTTTAAACCAGGATGTGGAAGAGAAAATATAAAGTTTTTAGATGAATGATATGATGAGGACTAAAACAAGCAATTTTCCAGATAAAATGTGAAGTTTAGTCCCACTGAAGTGTTTAAATGGTGTTCATGAAAAAAGTTTTTGTTTTGGCAATTAGAGCAGAGAAATATATATTCTTTTAAATTAAAAAAAAAACAAAAACTTCCAGTTTGAGAAGGAAAAAAAAATGGTGGGGGAAGATTGGACTTGCAGAACTTTGAGACATGTAGCCAAATGTGGAGGTACTTACAGCAACCTGGAAGAACTTAACACAGGTCGTATAATGGCATTGGGTGTTAGTTTCTTATCTAGCACCAGGTAGAATCTGTGTCCTGCATGTCATATGCAAAGATTATCAAGGTTAATACAAATAAATTCAAAGTAAATTCAACAGGAACATATCCCCCTCCCAACCCAAACTTACTGGTGCTTTTCTTTGCCAGACACAGCCTGGGCCCAGCAAATAAGTCTGTAGAAACTATGTATATATTTCTCTCCTCAAGACGCCAATGCTGCCCTTATTTTTATTTTGACACTTGGCCAGTCTGTTTGCAGCCATCTTCAGGACCATCTTCTGGTTTTTCCATGTGGTATTCAGCAACGTACAATGCTTTATCAATCATCTTCGGGATTGGTTTGATTTCAGTACCTAGCTCTTCTTCCACTTTGAAGAGATTGAATCTGAAACATAAAAAAAATTTCCAGTGTCTCTAATACACAAAACGAAGTATTATCTGAAATGGTTAAATAAGGTTTACAATTTCAGTATGTCTTTTCAAAAATGTAAATAATTTAATAGAAAATCTAAAACAACTCCAGATTTGTCCCGCAACATAACATTACTAAATAATTGTATATGTGGAACTGCAGACGACTAACCATTTGTAATGAAACTCGCATGGAGGTAGTTTTATAGGCTGGGACGCGTTTCTATCCTGCTAGGCCTGTATTTGTTGCTACCCCTTACTTTTATCCTCCATCCCTTACACCCCACAAGTGCTGCCTGTAAGCATTCCCACTAATATTCACACCATCTCCCACTTCACCCCATCGCCTGCAATGCTCCAACAACCACCTTACCCTGCTATGTGTACGAGACTGTAACAAACTACATTACACCTTGCTATCTAACACTCATCTGGATAGTTTTACTTGTCCCACTACCTAGTCCTACTATGCCCAACCCTGCTGTTCATTATGTATACTTTAACAGTGTGCTGTTCTTACTCCTTCCCCCATCCTAGCTTACTGTCAATCACATTAACCAAGTGAAAGCACAAGGCTGGTTAGAGTACCCTCTAGACTTACTTCACCCTTGTTAGGTAAATGTAATTAGGAAAGACCCCCACCCCTTCCATCCTCTAAAGTGATTGGTGACTGAGCAAGAGTAAAGTGGCCTCATGAGGTCCCTATGGTCTTGTCTCGGTGTTGGTGCCATTAGAAAACGGTTGGCAACAAGGGGATCCAGCTGTAGAAACCAAGCCAAAGAGACAAGACTTCTAGCGTCTAAACCTATTTATTGGGAACAGCAGTTTCCAATAAAGACTTGGACCATGAACTGTTCAACCCATGCCAGCATAAAAAGCCAGACAAAATGGTGAGTAGCAGACCAATATGTTTCTATGTGATTCACAATATACTCAAATTTGGGTAGTTGGAATATACAGACCATCTCAATCCATTAGCATTCAATATTATTGTCTAATGCAATGCTTATTCACCATTTTGTAATTAATCATTTATTATCTCAGCTTCAAGATTTGATTATTTTTACAATGCCATTGCAGATAGGTGATATGTCAGATCCAGTTGGTTTGACTAAACCAGAATATTCAAGCCAGATTAAATGCTAAATGGCTACATATTAAAACTAAAACCTAACATCAACTGGCAATATTACATTTCACATAAAAAATCAGATTCAATGCTGAGAAGTGAAATTCCTCATCACATCTAAAAATATTAGCACCTTAACAGTTGAATTAATTTGCAACAGCCACAACAAAATCACAATTTTGGCCATTACTTCAGCATTCATATGTCAAATGTATTAATTTTTTTTTAATTGATCATGCATTATCCTGTAGCTTCAAGAGACTTCATTTTTAGGTCAGATTTGGCTAGTTGAAATGCTAAATGGTTAAAATAATTTCTGTAAGCCAAAAGGTCTCAGTGTACAAAAAGATCAAAATTTGAATGTAAGATAGCATTAATATGCACCTAACATTAACAGATTACTCACCTGTCTTCATATGTAATTAGGTTGATTGCAATACCTAGATGGCCATATCTACCAGATCTACCAATTCTGTGTAAATAAGTCTCTGAATATTTTGGAAAATCAAAGTTTATTACTACATTCACAGCCTGGATGTCAATGCCTCTAGTGAACAAATCTGAAAGAAAGAAATTAAATCCATTTTAAATCACATCCAAGTTTGTAAACTGACATCCCAACAATTCAGAGATTCAAAATAATTGCACCATTTTAGCAAATTAACTTTCTATACACAAACATTCAGAATAATTTGTCAAATGGAAAGCTTATTCACATCATTCTGAATTAAATATCTGATAGTTTAGAGATTGAGTTTATTTTTAGAATGATATTGTAGGGTAAGAGTGAGGTTGGATCTGGCCTGTTTGAATATGAAATAGGAATACTTGGGCCAAGTACAGCTGGTTTAAATGTTAAAGGGTTCAAACCAGTTAGTGAGCTATAATGCAATAAATGAGATGGATGAAGCTATGAAGAGATTGGATAGAACAATGCAAGATATCCTGCAGCATAAGTACTGCTTAAATTGTGAAGTTTCAGCACCACGACTCACTCCAAAGCCCAACTGACTTAGTCAAGGTGCCAAATCACAACATCAACAAACTACCTACGAAAAAGGAGTCAAAATTTCACATCTTAAAATTGGTTTATTTATAATTTAATATATTAAATGAATATTTGTGAGGCTTTGAACAAAACAAAAAAAAAAAAAAGCAAAAAGCTAAGCTACACCCCATATAGTCAAAGAGATGTTCTATTTTCCCCACCTATTCAATATAGTTGGTGAAACTGCTATAGACCAGATCCTTTGCCATCAAAGTTTACAGACAATTTACGATCAAATTAAGACAACTTGAATTCTCTCATACAGATGTAAAAGTGATTTAATCACCTATGACAGGTAAACTAGATAATTAAGAAATATAAATTAGTAAATGTGATTAGCAAATTTAATAAAATCCTGGAATTTTAGGAACTGGTGTGAGTGATAACTTGTTAGATTAAATTTAAAGTCAAAGGTCTAAACCAATACAAAAAGTTACAGGCTCACAAACAGGAGTAACCACTAATCTTGTTTACCAGGTGAGTACCATTAGAACTTGCTTTGACAAAACTGGTAGTTACACCAACTTGGTATAGCAGGAGTAGTGTCTAATTTGATTTGAGGTAGTTAACATCAAATAACCCATTTTTCTGCTGTGTAGGACATCTGAGTTTGACCAAAGTGGCATGGGCTCATTTGACCAGAGCTGGTAAGTTGAGGGGCTGCACCAGACTCAAGTCCAATTTGGCACAGTTTCTATGGCTGGATGCCCTTCCTAATGCCAACCACTCCAAGAAAGTAATGGGTGCTTTTGCATAACACCAGTATCTACCACGACTACAATTTCACTTGGCTTGATGGGTTTTCTCAAGTACAGCATATTGTCAAAAGGTCTGTCATTTGTTATTGCCTCTGTGAGGCTCAAAAGATGCTTTTTACGTGCCTCCAACAAATGGCCACAACTACGATTTCACTTTTGAGAATTAATCAGGTTTTATCTTGTACCTTCAAGATGTGTATTTTAAAAATGAATGAAAAGTGAAAGACCCCAATCCAGCTGGCTTGAACAGGTAGGATATTTTGGCAGGATTTAGCCAGTTTAGATGCTAAAGGGTAATTCTCATGACCTAGTTAGATCGAATATCTGTAGGCCATGGATTGCATAAAGCAGAAGAATCCCCAGAAGTTCTGGGGAGTAAAGAATCAGAAGGTGACAATTGTAGGGATAACAGAGTAAGCAATTCAGGAGCAGTAGAAAGAAACTTAGCTAGTCTATGCTTTGCATGTAGGCAGAAGCAGCATTCCAGTGCAAGGTTTGAGCTTTTGCCAAGGGCTAGCAGTTAAAGCTATTTCACAACTGTAAACGAGAACTACCACTGCAGTTTTGGTAATTTGGAGTCTGTGGGACAAGAAATTAACAGCATATGTAGCAACTAAGGCTTTTACTGCCATGCTGATGACTAGACAGTGAGGTACAAGCATTTCCTTCAGATTTGCAATTTCATCTGATAAAGCAGATGTCAGTATAAGATTATTTTTGAAGTGTTTAGGTTGCAACCCGACAGTATTAAAGAGAGTGAAAGATGGTTTTTATCTATATAGAGCAATTAGATAAGTTTAGGAGAGATTGATTTTATTATTGTCTAAAAAGACGAACAGAGGGGACAGCACAATATGATAGGGGGGGGGGTCATATACAATGAATGAGTTCATTAAAAATGTTAAAACAGGATAACATTGAATGGGGCACAAAAGACATTATACAATGAGGACAAAATGAGGTTAAAAGACAGATTTGCTCCGACCCCACGAGCCCTGCAATTTTAACCGACACCCTGCATTTCCGTTATAACATGCTCACGCAGGGCCTTTCACTCCAAACAGGAGTGCAACACATGTCCATTGCTTTTGAAACAAGTTTAGGAGAGATTGCCAAACCAATTACAAGCATATTTGATAACTTTGTAGTTTGGAAAAAAAAATTTCAGGGAATACAATATACATTAGAATGACAAACATATTGAACTCATTAAGATTCCTGTTAGCTGATTGGAAAAATGGAAGAAATAGGATTCAAGCAAATTGGTAATGAAAAAGCCCAAGGCAATATTTTTATGAAATTACTTACCTGAGCAGACAAGATTCCTGCAAAGGCCCTGACGAAAATCATGAAAAACTCTGTTTCTGTGTTGTTGATTCATTTTTGAATGAATATAGAAACAAGAATAACCAAGTTCTGTAATCTTTTTGGCTAACAATTCTACTCTTTGAGCCGTATTACAAAATATAATGGACTGGTTTATCTGTAACTGATTACATAAAAATAAAAATGGATAAATTTCTGAAGAATGAAAACAGCCATTTGGTAACATGTAATATTCACTACACATACATCAAATAATATACTGTAACCCTTTCATGACAATATCCAAGTGGATATTGTCATGTATTTTAAGGCCATTTTCCTTGTTATAAGAGGCCCACCTTGCAAGCTTCACAAGTTCTTAATTTCACCCCTATTCTTTACACTAATTCTCATTTCCTCCGACACTTGTGACCATATCTTGAGTCTTCAACTTCTACATTCACTTTCATATTTCCTCAGCCTACTCCCCAGTCATCTCAGATTCCTCTTCACAACATCCATCACTGTCTCTTGCTATCATTCTTTGGAACTCCATGTCTTCTCAGGAAGGCTCTGCTTATTTACTGAAACATTCTCATTACCATTCTACCCAGCCTTTCATGTTGCTCCACCCATCTAAATCGCAGCACACATAAACACCTTTTCAGTAGCACTTCCCTTCCTCATTAGTATTCCACTCAGCTCTAACTTCCACATGCATCTCACTGTTGCCAAGAACGATCCACCAGGGATGCATTTTCACACCATTTCCAAGATCTAGCCCAGCATTATACTTCAGTACAATTAATCCCCTCACACCACTTCATTCTCAGTGACCACACTTGGCACATCGCACATTTAAGAGTGCATTCCAACACTATAGTCACATCAGCTCCGACTATATTTAAGCACTCATTCCCTTTTCCACCTGCATTTTACCTCCATACATTGTTGCCTATCCAAACCAATAACACCAGAAATCACCATGGTAAACCCTATATGCTTTGAACCAGTACCTCCATCACGTGGTAGGCCTAGTAGACACCTGGTGTATTCCAATCTGCCCATCAACCTGTTAACTGTGCACAAACTAACATTACTAACCATTCCATTGACCCTAACAAAATGGCCAGGTCATCACTTACATGGAACCCCAAACACTTTCTCCTATCATCAGAAAGCTCTCATTGTCTCTGTATTTCTATAACTAAAATTAGCCATCCCTCATCGTTTAACATCAGTTTTCTATGCTGGAATGGATTGGACGGCTTGGGTCTCGAAAGCCAGTAGCTGCACCAGGCTCCAATCTGTTCTGGCAATGTTTCTACAGCTGGATGCCTTTCCTTACTCCAACCACTCCAAGAGTGTAGTGGGTGAGTTTTTGTGCCACCAGCACAGGAGCTAGTCAGACAAGCCTGGCATCAATCACGTTTGGATAGTGCTTTTTATGTTTCGCTGGCATGGGAGCCAGTCAGGGGCCACATTTGGACGGTGGTTTTTATGTGCCACCAACACCGAGCAAAAATTAAAACTACAACTTAGTCTCCAATTATCCCCTAACACTAATTTTATCTCCCTCTATATGCTTTCTTCCATGTAATTCCCAATCACCAAATCTCTTTCGTCAAACATTCAATTGCCTTTAATACATTATGCAACTAACCCTCTAGCTTTCCCCAAACTTCATTACTCTCACCACTGAAATTCTTTTTCTAGCTATGCTAGTCCCAGAAATAGATTGCCCTATGATGCAATCCCATTCTCAACCTACCCCTGTTATCTTATCTAAAATTCAACTCCACAATTGTTCCCAGGTTATCCATCAAAAAGGCAAACCCTGTCACATCCCACCTCAGATTAAAAAACTCCTGAAACCACGATCCACCCATGTCTGTAGCTTTTTAACCATGATTTTTCATGTGCTTATCTGTTCAGTTTGTTATGATTCTTACAAAATCCCCATCATCCCAACATTGTTAATTAACACTGGTGCTCTTGTCAAAGATTAAAAATTAATGGAACAAATTCCAACCAGTTTCACATTCAATTGAAACAAGGTAATGCAATCAATGAAACGGTTTTAAACCATCTAGCTTCATATATTGGTACATAGGAGAATGGTTTCAGATGTACAACACCAAGATTTAGATAGAAATTTTAGCTTAAGAGAGGCAGTCTCAGGAAAAATTCATACTAAATTAGGATATAGCAAGTTAGAGAAATTACTTTGCCTGCTATAAAATACTCTTAAACTTGTATGGAAAGAGCAAAGCATCAACCAGAAATTTCTACAAGCTTTGTAGACACCACATTCAATTAGATGTCTAATGGCAAGTTTATCGATGTAGAATTAAAATCTTTGCTATGCATAAAAGCTTTATTTTTGGTAAAGGTACAGTTTGAATGAAGGATGGTATGAGCAAGAAGAAAGTGTCAAATGGCTTAATACAGCATATTAAGCAATCTAAGACCATTTCATGATCTGAATGGGCCAGTTTCCTATGGATAGGTATGCAGTAAGTTTAGTGACTTGAAACTGTGCCCACCCTATAGAGAATATACTTCTGGAAGAATACAGATGAGCATTTAAACATTTGTGCTATCCATTTAAGCTTAAGCCTAAACTAAAATTTCCTGAGGTATATTCAACTTAGCTTTAAGTAGAGGAGCAATCCTATCAAAAACCATGGTTCTAAGTAAATGCCTCTGCGATCATACTCCAAAGCCTATATAATCTAAGGATAGGCAGTACATTTTCATTTTCTAAAACTTATCCCTTTTAATGTCAAACTATTGGATAAAGCCTAAGGGAAAAATTTTGATCATCAAGTTTGAGAACATGAGAAACATTTTAAAAGGTAATTGCTTCCATAAGATGTACCGAATTTAAGATATGGTCACATAAGTGGTGCACATGTACAATTAACACTAAAACTACAGAAAATAGACCAAATGCCAGGGAGGAAAACTAGTTAACTTCTATTACCTAGGTGACCAAGTCAGTAGCAAAGGTAGAAGACTCCAAGGAAATAGCTGCAAGAATGAGAATAGGCTGGGCAAAGTTCAGAGAGCTTCCACTTGTTGGTAATGGCTCTCCCTCTAAGTGAAAGGCACATTGTACGATGCCAAATGCCAACAATCATGCTGCACGGCAGTGAAACAAGAGCTGTGGCCATCAAGGACATGTGAAGGCTTAAAAGAAATGAAGCTAGGCTTTTTTGGATGCACAATGTCTGTGTGTCTCAAGAGAAAAATTGGGCATAAGAGGCATCAGATGTGGTGCACAAGAGATGACTGCACTGGTATGGTCATGTAATGTTTGGATGAGGACAGCTGTGCGAGGTGCCAATCTCTGTGGAAGGAACATGTGGAAGAGGTAGACTCAGGAAGACATGGCATGAGATGATGAAGCATGACCTTTGAATGTTGGACCTCATTGACAGAAACCTCTGGTAATATGCTGTGCTTAAGACCCATCAAGCCAACGGCAATGCCAGTGTCATAAGTGGCACTCATGCCAGTGACACACAAAAAACACCTTCAAATGTTGGGCAATATGCTGTATGCCAGTGTCGTAAATATGGCACCAGTGTCAATAGCATGTAAAAAGAACCCTTCAAACTTTGGGCCTCACAGAGGCAGTAACAAGTGAGAGCTTTGGCAACACAGAGCTTAAGACCTGTCAAGCCAAGCAAGACCATAATCAGGGCCAATGCCAGTGGTGCATAGAAAGCACCCACTACACTCTTGGAGTGGTTAGTGTTACGAAGGAAATCTAGCGGTAGAAACCGTGCCAAATCAGATGAACCTAGTGCAGCTCCCCAGCTTACCAGTCAAACTGGTCCAACCTATGCCAGGATGGAAAAACAGACATTAATGATGCCAAATCATGAATATTCTACATTGAGCAAGAAATGAACTTGAACAGAAGTTAAGGGAAAGGTAGGTACATTTTACATATTTTAAGTTTCACTGCAACCATTGAAAAACCTTTGCAATTACAAAAGTTGCCTATCCTTGATAGGCCAAACCAACATTGGTCAAGCAAGCTTATTAAATGAATTTCAACTGACCATCCTGACCTTTTTGACATTACAATGCTGGCCAACAAGCCATTTTCTTTTTAAGACCAAACCTAATTTAAGATTTCATCAAGTCAAAAATCTTTACAAGTAAAGTTTAAATTTCATTCCAATCAATGAGAAATGCCAGAACTTGAACAATTATGATTAAAATTATTTGCAACATGAAAGCATTTTCCATGAAGTTACATATTAGTATTATGAGAAATAATTAGCAAAGAGCTAAAAGCTTCTAAATTTACAGAATTTAAGCTACAGCAAACTGTACCAAGTACACTTTAAAACCCTGTAGATGCTAACATACGAAGAGAAAGAATAATTGTCAAGAGAATTTACAAAGATATCTTGTCCTACCAACAAGAATGAGTTACAATCTAATCCATCTCCCCAACTCTGCTGCATTGGTATTTTTCAAAAATTTACAGATCATTAGTTTTAGCAACTGAAGAGGGATGACATTTGGAAATTCCATCTCAGCAGGCTGAATTTGAAACATTTACTATAAAGTCATCCAGTCAGTATTCTGCAACCCTGTGTATGGATAGACTCATCTGTTCATTGCTTTTGGAAGTTGCACATACAATTATGACCTTTAGCTTTCAGATTATTGTTAAATGTAATGCTTATTTCAGGTTAATTCAAACTGAAAAAGCTAACTTGGAGAGAAGCAGAAATTCAAGATCATTTTTTTCCTCTTTTACCAAGGAATAAAGCAATTAATCCTAAGTAAATTTTATGCTTATAGACTGATACAATACAGAATTTTTTTCTAAGTTTTAAATACATAAAACAATTGTACTTACCTTTGAGAATAGTGTATTTAAACAATGAACCTTCTGTTTTTCTCTTACATAGGCATAATACTGAGTCACACCCTTTAAGGTAAGTTCCTCCATTAGATTTATTTCGTATGGATTATTCAAATGTTTTCGCTGTTAAAAATTAAAAGTCAATATTTATTGCATAGACTCAACATATTTGTAACCATTTCGCAAATAGCTTTAATTCATCAGCAACCAGTTTGACTATAAAACAAAACATATTGCCCAGAACTTAATTCTCATTG
This sequence comes from Octopus bimaculoides, assembly GCF_001194135.2. Classification (NCBI taxonomy): domain Eukaryota; kingdom Metazoa; phylum Mollusca; class Cephalopoda; order Octopoda; family Octopodidae; genus Octopus; species Octopus bimaculoides. Next base: position 15,452,424 of record NC_068985.1, read on the forward strand.
AAACTATTATAATTCAGTCATGCTAACCACATGCAAGCTGCATAAAATCTGAGTGGGATTAAACCTTTCTTCAGTGCATCTTTATCTCATTCCAAACTGATACATGACATCAATTATTAAAAGACTAAACCCAACTTCATATAATTTCTATATTCAAACATTTACAAATGCAAACTTTTGGCCACCTTACATGTGCTCACAAATAGGGTTTAGCTCATGTCCAGTTGTTACTGCAGCACATTAAAAATATTTTGCACTGAACATAGGCGCAGGAGTGGCTGTGTGGCAAGTAGCTTGCTTACCAACCACATGGTTCCGGGTTCAGTCCCACTGTGTGGCAAGTGTCTTCTACTATAACCTCGGGCAGACCAAAGCCTTGTGAGTGGATTTGGTAGACGGAAACTGAAAGAAGCCCATCGTATACATGTACATATATGTGTGTTTGTCCCCCCAACATCGCTTGACAACTGATGCTGGTGTGTTTACGTCCCTGTAACTTAGCGGTTCGGCAAAAAAGACCGATAGAATAAGTGCTAGGCTTAGAAAGAATAAGTCCTGGGTCGATTTGCTCGAATAAAGGCGGTGCTCCAGCATGGCAGAATTCGAATAACCGAAATAAGTAAGAGAGAAAGAAAAAAAGCTACATACCATAAAATGCTGCACAGAAACTGGGAAAGTTGCTGAATAAAGCAAGACTTGTCTGTCTCCTGGCAAATGGTTTATTATAGAGTCTAACATGTCTTTGAAATCTTGAGATAATAGTTTGTCTCCCTGTAAGAAAAATTAAAATTAGTATAATTATAATATATTGATAAATGTATAAATTTATCAGGGTAAAAAAAATGAAAAAAAACTTACTTCATCCAGTACAAGCATACTACATTTACTGCTTTTGACTACATTTTTATTCAGTAAATCGAGAATTCTCCCAGGTGTGGCCACTATGACATGGACTGAAAATATAAAAGATAGCTTGTAAGTACAATCATTTAAAAAAAATATAAGATTATTACTTTTCTGCTGGAATGCACTAAATGCAAATGAATTTACTAAAATGTGGCATTAAGCTAATTTAGAGAATGAATCCAGATGAAATTGATGGAAAGTTTTTAAACTAGATCACTAAACAAAGTCTGGCAGTGAAAGGTTTCTTACCCTGATCATAAAGTCTCATAATATCATCCTTGAGATTTGTACCACCCGTTGTAACCATGACTTGGCAGCCAATATGCTTACTGAGTTCACGACAAATTTGACTAGTTTGCAGTGCAAGTTCCCTGGTTGGAACAATGACCAAAGCTGAAATTAAGATTTTCGAAACAGAACCAAAATTCAAGTTAAGATCAGAAAATATAAATTCGTATGAAAATTTCAAAAGTTAGAAATTACAAGCTTTTAAAATGCACGAAATTTAAGATTTAAATTAAACTTCGAAAGTGCATTTCTACATCCAATTTAAAATTGGAATTGTCAACAAGTAATTAGACTGAAAGTTTAATTCTATATATAATCTAAATTGTACAAGTGAAACAATTTACCTTGTACTTCGTCTCTGCCAGGATCACATCTTTCCAAAATGGGAATAGCATAAGCTCCCGTTTTACCCGTTCCGTTTTTTGCTCTGGCAACAATGTCTCTTCCAGTTAGAGCAATAGGGATGCTAGCTTCCTGAATTGGTGAGGGTTTTTCCCATCCTTTTTCAAAAATTCCCATTAATAATTCTCTTTTCAAGCAGAAGTCATCAAATTCATTTCCTTTTGTGTTCGTTACATCCTAGAAGAAAAATCAGAAATTAAGCTTAAATACACAAAAACCTCTTTCATCCTACCTAAAAAGCAATTAGAACATGGTTAGGATAGTTGTTAATTTAAAATAACTTGTGTTCTGCTCAAAATAAGACAGGCATGCTAAATTCAACATTATAAACATTGGTACTAAGGATTACCCACTTCCAAAATCCTATTGGTTTCAGAGACTTTAATACTGACTTGCATTCAAACTACCACATTTAGCCTGACAAGCTATGAGATGGTGCATCAGAGGATATCTTACAAAACTTTGGGTTTAAAAATGTAAATTTTAGAGAAGTAAAAATGAAAGAATACATTTTAGCAGCATCTAACCTGTGTTCCAATTCCCACACCATGAATGGACAAAGTTCCCAGACTAGTTCTGTAGCATGCCAACAAATGGCACACGGATACACAGTGAGAGCTAGCAGTGACCTTCATGAGGCAGTGTGCCAAGTGATGTTGCTGTGTTTACATGATCATGTGTATGCTGGAGTCTGCAACTTCTTTTTTTTTCAAGGACAGAAAGTTGGAACAAAGAGCCAATATGACATTTTGCATTAAATTTGGCAAGTCTGCTACAGAGATGTTGAGCATGTTTTGGCAATGGGTTATATGGAAAGTTTCAAGTGGTACAAGCACTTCAAAAGGCAGAACATCCCTGGAGGATGAGTAATCTGGAAGACCTGCCACGAGCATCACCCATGGAAATGTGGAGGAAATTCAGTTGGTGCATGAAGGTAGATGTTTGGAAGCATTTGAGGGAGGACATTCGGTGAAAACAACTGGATATGTAGAGCACAAAGAATTGGATTATTCATGACAATACACTGTCATTGAGCTCTTTTCACTGATGATTGTCTCACCTAAAGCAGTATCACTTCCACACCCTTTTCACCAAGTTTAACACCTGTGGACTTCCATCCTTTTCCCCAAGATGAAAATGCAGTTCAAAGGGCACTTCTTAAAAAAAAGGTTGAGATCCAGAGCAAATCACAGAAGGTCCCTGACCTGCTTATGGAAAATGACTTCTGGGCCAGATTCCAAAAGTGGCAGGAATACTGGAACCAGTGAATTGTTGTGTAAGGAGACTATTTCGAAGTAGCTGTTAAAGCTTAATTTAACTAGTCCTGGAATTGATACCTCATTTTATATACTCTATTCAAAACAAATTTTAATAAAAACTTTGGCAAATTGAATTCACTTGTTACATCTCCACCTTGAGACACTGATCTCACAGAAACTGCAACAAGTCTACAGATATAGACAATTGCTAAGTTTCAGTAAAGGTCAAAATATTCAAAAACATTTTAAACTGGAATAATGGAGAAATATATTGAAATGTTCAGATCTATCAGACTAGCTTAGCAGTTCAATAATTCATTAATTGAAGACTAATGGATACTGTACCCAGCAGAGGACTATAGCTATAAATTTCACTGATAGCTAGACTAAGGGTACAATAATAAAGATATCAAGTCTTAAAAACAAAGACAATTCACTCTACACCAGGGTTCACTTAATGACCTTGTACCAACAAGTGGTCCAAACAACCATTACAACTCGAAACTAATACCACAACTAAGATTTCAATGCACCTTCTGATGAACCAACTGCTAAATTATGGGTTTAAAATATCACCACCTTTACGCAATTATCAACTTATAATACCCGACTTTCAGTCACATACAAGAAACAATTTTAATTAAAACTGAACTGTAATACAATTCCCCATTCCATCCATATATATATATATATATATATATATATACACTGTATACAAACTTTGGAGGGAATGCAATTTCGGTTAAAAAAAGAAAAAAAAAAAATTAAGTTTATAAAATCACTTACTGAAGTTCTAACTCTGTGATCTCTTTCAGGTATATTTAATTTTGCTTTCCAACCGGAATCACTGAAAAAAAATTCAGATACATATTTCACACTGGAACTGAAGAGTTAGAACATATAGATAATTACACTTATAAGGACCTAGTTAGATAAAACTTTCAGTATTTTAAGATAGCACGGGGCTAATGCACAATATTTATGTTAATTTCGTTTTAATTTCTTCGTCGAAGTCCTTATAATAAGAGTATTATACTCACTTTGCATTTTGTGCTCCTGAGTTCTGTTCAATACTAGCGAGTAATGACTGATTGACATTACCAATGTTTCCGATACTAAGGTTCTGGTCATCAACCGAATCCATTTTAAAGCTAATGTGTCATCCACCAACAAAAAAAATGTTTTTTTGAGCCTGATACAGGCAACAGCAACTGAAAAAAAGAAAATACCGAAAATAACTTCCAAGCAGAATTTTACCAAGTTCCTCAATTCTCACGTGCCAACTTAATTCTTTCTATAGTTAGGAGTTCTTGAGTAAAATTGTTCCAAAATAACTGTATTTTCTAAAAATTCTGCTAGCAAATATAAACCGCTTCGAATTTAAGCACATTCAAATATTGTTAGACATATAAAGCTGTAACAATATTTCGTTATATAATGGTATGTACGTTTATATTCGTTCTTGTCCACGTATTCTCGTGGACAAGAACGAATTGTTGAGTCTCCCAAAATCGAATACATTTGCAGTCAACGAAAACGATTTTAATTTAACGAATTATCTCAAAAGCTCAATTACGTACAATAATTAAAATACTGCTAAAAAGCTCATTATTACAAATATTGCAAAAATTAAAACTAAGCAGCATAACTCACCAGGGTACAATAGGGTTTTTACTTCCTTAACGGGGTAGACTAAAACCAGTTGGTACGGGGAGAACCACTAACTAAAAGCGTAGTGCACCGGTACAACTGATAAAAATTCCATAGACTACTTCATTGAAAGAGGTCAAGAATGAAGTGAAACTGAAAGTATTTATGTGGCTATCTAATTGCTTTAAACTGACAGGATAGAGGATAAACAGAAGTGTATAAAATAACCTCAACCTGTTAAACAGCAGACCGAAACTGAAACAAAAGACACCCAATGAACATGTTAAAGAATAAACAAAGATGGCTGCCAGCCTGTGTCCCAAGCAACTCGGGTGAGGCAGGTTCTCTCAAAGTACATACATACGGTCGACAAATAGAAAGGAATTTCACGACTTTTTCTTGCAAACAACTGAAAATAGTCGACTAATAACTGTTCTATAAAGTTAAAACTAATTTTCTTTCAACAGAAATTTCATATATCCACATTTGAAATAAAGCATTTAGCACAAGGCAGGAGGAAGAGGGGGGGAATCTTCTTGCCGAACTTCCTAAAAAGTAGTTCGTGTGGAAAAAGAAAAAAGTACCTAATTCAGTGTAGTGGCGAAAAATACTATCGAAGCTTAAATATTCATTAGACTTTCACATATGCAAAGTGATAGAAATGGTTAATGAGTCTTGGAAGGGAAATAAAGATTTAATTATAGAAATATTTAAATGGCAGAATTACGTCCCTTCAAAGTAAGAGCAAGAAGATGGGGGTGTGAGGAACGTGATTTACCTGCGGGGGAATTTCATATATAAAGGAGGAATATTGAACTGTAACCTAAATCTACAATGTAAATGAAAGTTTACTTCGTATTTTTTAAAAAAAGATAAAACTCCCATTTCGCAAGTGTTCAATAGAAGAAAAAAAATAAAACGAAGCCTAGCTAAAAATGAAAGTAAAAAATTAAATGAAAAAGTTGCTAACTTTTTGTGTAAAAATGGTTCGTTAAATTGTATTAAACTGAAATAAAGATTCAGTCGATTTTTTCTAGATTAAAACAGTTTAATATTTTAATATTAGTATCATTAACTTATTCTAATCTAGGAAAAAATAATTGAACAAAGGTGGTTTATTCCCCCCCCCCAACCTCTTCCCATTGAAATATGACAATGTAGAATAAAAATCATCCAAAAGCGCCACTTCGAAATACCATAGAACTCTAAATACATTATATATTTATATAACACAGGCACTCGTGTGCGCCTTTATTATATATATGTATATATATGTGTGTGTATGTATATATATTTCACATACATTTACACATGTACGTATAAACAAAAAAAGACAAGACATACCAGCTTAGAAATCAGTTATAAATATACTTTATTTCATTCAAGCTAAAAACTAATATCAAATAATACCGCATGGATTAAATAAAGAGTAAAGCGAGATAAGCTTTTTCCGGCAAAACTAATATATTTATGTATACAACCATATATATATATATACATATATATATATATTAGAGAGAGCACACGAAATGCATGAGAATTTCAGTAAATGAAGTGGGAAGAAAGCAGAGAAAATGAACGATTATAAAGTTACAAACCTCACAGAACTGTCTTTTTTCTTTTAAGCTTGTATAAATAAATATACATACAGGTAGACATATATTTTATATAAATATTCTATGTGTAGAGCCGTAATTTGTATGGCAATATTTTTTGAAAGATGTTATCTTTTGTTTTTGTGTGCTAAAGAAATTGTTGGATATTCCGTTGCGTCAAGTGATAGTAATTAAGAAAATTGTCATAGAGAGTGATAGAGAAGTAACAATGGCAAAATGTCGATTACGATATACCGTTCAGTATGAATTCCGTGCGCAAGATGAAAGGCGATTTTTATAAGCAAGATCTTTTGCTCAACATAACATATCTAATATGGCCGTGTTCGTATGCAAATATCATGAGCAATACCCATTAAATATACGTTCACATTATGCTTATATTAAGCGCATTCCTTCTTTTTTTCTATATTCATATTTTATTTTGTTAATATTTTCGTTATTCGAATATGGCTTTAAATAATATTTTAATATTATATCGCTGAGAAGAAAAAGAATCAAAGGTGCTTTTGACCTCTAGAGGTTAAAGGTCTAAATTAGAATACGGATTTAAATAAATTTATTAAATTACGCTTACATTAAAAATATTTTAAATTTTAAAACCAAATAATTATTTTTAAAACTAAATTTTCAGAATTTTTAAACAGATGTGAATATCAACTACGAAAGCAAGGCTTAAATCAATTGTAGAACAATATAGCGCCAACATGGTTTCTACTTTACATCCGGCACACAGAGACAGACAGACACAGACACACACATACATACATACATACATACATACGTAGATACACAGACAGACATATAGATATATACACGCATACGCGCACGCATATGTTGTGTGTATATATATATTATGAGTATGTATGTATGTATGTATATGCGTATGAACACTCATACACACACGCACACACACAACATACATACATATATACACGCATGTATATAATCGGCAGAAAGTTACAAAATTGACTAGAGTGCTATGCATGGCACTTACCAAATTAACTTAAAATCTGGGAGTTTGCCACCTAACCACTCTCTCTTTCTCTCTATCTATCTCACTGTCTATCTATCTATCTTACTATTCTATTCTTTTATATGTTTCAGTCCAATGACTGTGGCCATGCTGGAGCACCGCCATTAATATATACACACACACACACATTATATATATATATATATATATATATA
>NC_068985.1:15459773-15462262 GCF_001194135.2 Octopus bimaculoides
TTTCCTATTTTCTCTTGTTTGCTGCTACATATATGAATTTAATTCTGGTTTGGCATTATTTAGAACTTTCATTTTATTAGACACCACAATAAAAAAAACAAAAACTATTGTGAAAAAATGATATTAATGAATTTATATGCGAACAAGTCTTTGGACTCAGAGGGTCAGTTACCCATTCCCCATGGTGTATAAGTAGCCAAGATCAAAACATCCTCCCTGAATGGGACACTGGTCCTTTAAATGGTTTCTCCTTTGCAGCTGAGTGGACTGGTGTAATGTGAAATGAAGTATTTTTGCTCAAAAACACTATGTACCACTTCATCCAGGAATTGAGACCAAGATTTTGCATTCATGAGTGCAACACCTTACCCACTAAGCTACATGTCTTCACCACTGACTGGTATCAATATGGAAATTCCAATTGAGAAATAGCTAAGTTTTCCATGTATATTATCAAATAGTGAGGAAATGGATTAAAAAAAGGGATTGCTGTCAGGAAGACATCTGGGAGGCCATAAAAAGTTTTATAGAAACACAAGATGTCAGAAAATAAGGAAGTTATTAACCCTTTAGCATTTAAATCAGCCATACCTGGCCCAAATATTTTAACTGTCTTATGTTCAAATTGGCTATAACTGGCCTCTCACACCTATCCTCCAATGATATTCCAAAAATATCCAGCTGTCTGGCTTCCGTGCCAGTGGCACGTAAATAGCACCATTTGAGCGTGGTCGTTACCAGCGTTGCCTTACTGGCACTTGTGCCGTGGCACGTGAAAAAACATTTGAGTGAGATCGTTGCCAGTGCCGCTGGACTGGCTCCTGTGTAGGTGGCACGTAAAATACACCATTTTGAGCGTGGCCGTTGCCAGTACCGCGTGACTGGCCCTCATGCCGGTGGCACGTAAAGGCACCCACTACACTCTCGGAGTGGTTGGCGTTAGGAAGGGCATCCAGCTGTAGAAACTCTGCCGAATCAGATTGGAGCCTGGTGTAGCCATCTGGTTCACCAGTCTTCAGTCAAACCATCCAACCTATGCTAGCATGGAAAGCGGACGTTAAACGATAAGGATGATGATGATATAATCACATCATCGAAATCTTGAAGCTGCAAAATAATGCATGATTAATTCAAAATGATGTGGATAAATATACTTCACATTTGACATAGAAATCTGAATGCTAAAGGGTTAAACATTGATTTGCAGCTGTTAGAGAGATTGCATAGATTGTTAATTTTCAGGATATGTTGCCATATTGTATAAAAACTACATTGATAGCTCTTGGGTATCAATGAAAGAGTTGCAAGAAATAACCCAAAGATTTCAACTGCTAATAGGAACAAAAGGTTCAACTGCACTAAAAAGTTCCTCAGTAATGAAGACAACAGTTTAGTCATCATTTATATGGTCTGACAAAAGTAATTCCTGACAATTCTCCAAGGCAAGGGAAATATGTGTAGAACAGTAAAATTGAAACGAGAGATCTGGGTTGTTTGAAAGGAACAGCAAAATATAAAGGAGTTATATTATGGGGTGGGATGAAGGGCAGCTTGGGTGATAGGCAGAACGGAGCTAATTTTTGTTAAAAATTCACTAAATGGTCTAAATACTGCCAAATTCTTGAGAAGGGTCTACTTTGTCATACAAGCAAGCTATTCTCAAATTTGATAAAGGACACTGAATCAAATCTTTGAAATAGGTTGCTCACAGGCCTGATCTTTATCTAAGTGAACCACAGATAGGAACATCTCCATAGAGGGCGGCATGCAAGAACCTTGAAAAACCCATCAGTTATAGAACCGAAAGTTTAAATTGACTGGAAAGTGAATAAACATGAATCAGTTTACCATTGGTGCCTAATCAAGTGAAAGCAATGATATTAGATAAAGGAGGGTTCACAAAATACTAACAGGAAATTTCATTGATTTTCAATAATCATGAGTTAGCTTAATGTTTCTTGTATCACTCTAACTATAAAGTTAGTGCAGGCCACCATAAGTGTACGCATGTGTATGTATGTATGAAGTTATTGTAGACCATTGCACGTGTGTGTACATATAAACATATATTCTTTTACTTTTTTATTCTTTTACATGTGTCAGTCATTTGACTGCGGCCATGCTGGAGCACTATCTGAATTATATAGTATTAATTAATTATCCATCACGGCTGGTCTTACCAATCAGTTTCGCATGAAATCAAATACTGGAGGCAACAAACCAGTTGTACAATATATGCTCGTCAGAGATAGCCAATGTGGAAGGGGTAATGACAATGGTCTCTTAGACAACTCAAGCAGTATATATATATATATATATATATATATATACACACACACACACATATATCTAGCTACTTGATATATATATATATATATATATATATATATATATAAATATATATATATGTATATATATATATATATATGTGTGTGTGTGTGTGTGTGCTGGCGACTGATAAAATTTTGTCCTTATCTTAGAAGTAATTT
>NC_068985.1:15462616-15464626 GCF_001194135.2 Octopus bimaculoides
ATATATATATATATATATACACACACACACACCCCTGGGAGCTTCTCTATGCTGATGACCTTGCTCTAATTGCTGAGTCACTATCAGAACTAGAAGAGAAGTTTCAGGTGTGGAAGCAAGGATTAGAATCGAAAGGCCTTAGAGTCAACCTAGCTAAAACCAAAGTCCTAATAAGTAGGAAGGTAGACAAACCACAAACCCCTTCAGGTAGATGGCCCTGCTCGATCTGTACAAAAGGCGTAGGTAGAATGAAGCTAGTATGCTCCGCTGGATGTGTAATGTCAGTGTGCATACACAACAGAGTGTAAATGCCCCGAGAGAAAAGTTGGATTTAAGAAGCATCAGATGTGGTGTGCAAGAGAGACAACTGCACTGGTATGGTCATGTGTTGTGAATGAATGAGGGCAGCTGTGTGAAAAAGTGTCATATCCTAGCAGTTGAGGGAACCTGTGGAAGAGGTAGACCCAGGAAGACCTGGGATGAGGTGGTGAAGCACGACCTTCAAACATTGGGCCTTACTGAGGCAATGACTAGTGACTGAGACCTTTGGAGATATGCTGTGCTTGAGAAGACCCGACAAGCCAAGTGAGACTATAACCTGTGGCCTATGCCAGTGGGTGTAACCAGCCCACTTATGAGTACTTCTCATTCATTGGACAAGAAATTGTGCTTGCGAAGACCTGTTGAGGCAAGTGAAATAATAAAAAAATCAAAATCAAAATCGCTGACATGGCCAATCACAGTACTGCTTGATTGGCTCCCATACAGGTGGCACATAAAAAGCGCCATTCGAGTGTCATCATTGCCAGTGCCGCCTTACTGGCACATGTGCCGGTTGTGAAAAACAACATTCGAGCGTGGTCGTTGCCAGTGCTGCCAGACTGGCTCCCGTGCAATAAGCACGTAAAAAAGACCTTTTGAGCATGGTTGTTGCCAGTACCGCCTGACTGGCCTTCGTGGTGGTGGCACGTAAAAGCAACCACTACAGAGTTGTTGGCGTTAGGAAGGGCATCCAGCTGTAGAAACTTTGCCAGATCAGATTGGAGCCTGGTGCAGCCTTCTGGCTCGCCAGTCTTCAGTTAAACCGCCCAACCCATGCCAACATGGAAAGCGGACGTTAAACGATGATGATGGTGATGATATATACATTATATATATGTTCATGTGTATATGTCTTCATTATGTACCACATTCTGCTAAAGCATCATTCACAACATTCCTTTTCTGAAATAGATACAACAGAATGGGAATGGCTGTCCTGGAGAGAATGGTTTCAAACATCCATCTCACTGTGCAATGCAGTTAATTTGGAAGGAAAGAGAAAGAGAGAGAGTGGGGTGGAGATTGACACAGACAGACAGACAGACAGACACAGAGAGAAAGAGAGAGAGAGAGAGAGGGAGAAAGAAAAAGACAGACAAAGATAGAGAGACAGACAGCCAGAAAGAGAGACAGAGAGAGAGAGAATGAGTAGCAGACATACACACACATAAGTAGTCACTCACAGATACACACATGTAACATAAGTATATTTCTCTCTCTCTCCCTCCCTCACTCTCTCTCTCTCTCTCTCTCTCTCTCTCTCTCTTTATCTGTCTATCTATCTATCTATCTATCTATCTATCTATCTATCTATCTACATACATACATACATACATAAATATAGCGAAACAGGAAGTTGGAAATATTTTTTTGGTATTATTTATTCACCATTACACATGTTTCATTTGTTTCCTGTTTCGATATTTCAGCTCTTATGTGTGTGTGTGAATGAGCATTTATAAATAATTATGCATATAGGCGTAGGAGTGGCTGTGTGGTAAGTAGCTAGCTTACCAACCACATGGTCCCGGGTTCAGTCCCACTGCGTGGCATCTTGGGCAAGTGTCTTCTACTATAGCCTCGGGCCAACCAAAGCCTTGTGAGTGGATTTGGTAGACGGAAACTGAAAGAAGCCCGTCGTATATATGTATATATATATATGTATGTGTGTGTGTATGTTTGTATGTG
>NC_068985.1:15468910-15477080 GCF_001194135.2 Octopus bimaculoides
ACACGTAAAAGCACCCACTACACTCTCTGAGTGGTTGGCGTTAGGAAGGGCATCCAGCTGTAGAAACTCTGCCAAATTAGATTGGAGCCTGGTGTTGCCATCCGGTTTCACCAGTCCTCAGTCAAATCGTCCAACCCATGCTAGCATGGAAAGCGGACGTTAAACGATGATGATGATGATGATGATGATATGTGTGTGTGTGTGTGTGTGTGTGTTAAATAAAATATCAAGGTCAAGGCAATGTGATATTTATAGGACATTTATAAATAGAAAGGTGGTCTTACAGCCATTGACATAGCTACTGTGTGTGCTGCCCAGGGCGGCCCTTCTGTTTGCTGCCCCTGGACCCCACAAAAAACACATATTGCCTGCAGCAGACCCAAAAGTGGTGCCCCCTTTAAAAGTGCCACCTGGGGCGAATCACCCGGGGCGGACCACTCAGAGCGAACCTCCCGGGGCAGACCTCCAGGCCAGACTACCCAGGGGAGACTGCCCCTACTGTCCCCACTCCCAGCTACACTAGTGCTTACAGCTGTTTCAGGGAAATAAATAATATTCCATCATCAGAGACAAGAAATATGGGAACACTCATATTTCCCTTTATACTTTCTGTATTAGATCTAATTTCTTGTATATTTTTCCCTTTCCAAAATAACTTCTTATAAAATTAACTCATATATGGAAGTGCATCCAGCAGTAGAAACTTTACCAAAGCAGACACTGGAGCATAATGCAGACACTGGATCCTTGTCAAACCTTGCCAGCATGGAAGATGGACATTAAATGATGATGATGATGACAATGACGATGATGAAGGTGGTGGTGGTGGTGGTGTTGATGATACTTAATAACCTATAAGTTTCCATTTGCCAAATCCAATCACATGGTTTTAATTGGGTTGGGGCTATAGTAGAAAAAAACTTTCCCAAAGTGCCATCAAATGGGACTGAACCTGAAACCATGCATTTGGAAAGTGAATTTCTTACGTACATAACCACCCGTGTGTGTAGAACCACATTATCTAAAATGTTCTTTTATCTTATTTAAAAGAAGAAAATATGATTTCAGGAAGATTTAGTTACTATTTCTAATGGACCAAGCAGAGGCTTCTTTACTGATTGTATGAGGTGTAGTGTGTGAGATTAGGAGAGAATACCTACTACCAGTGGAGCCAACTGCATTATCAGCAATAAACCTTCACTGAAGTATGGTGAATAAAGCTATTGAGAAAATGAGAACAAGAGTGGCTAGTGAGTTGCTTAGAGGATTAGGTTATATAGGAACTATACTAGTTATTAATTTAATTAATTATTTAAGTCAGTATTATCATAGACTGCTTCAACTCCAAAAGGATTGCACTGGAAAGAGAATTTTTTTAAAGGCTTCAAACTGATAGAACTAGGTTGCAAAAGCTGTTGAGAGAATTTTAAAGTATGTGCAAGTGAATAAGCAGTTTGGATTTGTGCCAACATGCATATACAGAGATGCCAAGTTTCTAGTAACTCCACTACAAGCAAAGTTATTTGCTAAGAAAAAAATTATTTTATTTTTCTATCATTGATGCTGAGAATGTAGCCTGATGGCTGACGAGAAGATCAAGAGAGGATTAATGGCTTGTTAGAGCTGTTTAAACAGTGAATTAGTAAAGAAACTTAGCACATAAATAGGTGCTCATTAAACTTTTGTTTCTCATTCTGTTTTATTTATTATAATTCTTATTTCTTTATTGCCCACAAGAGGGGACAAACAAGGACAGACAAAGTAATTAAGTCGATTACATCGACCCCAGTGTGTAACTGGTACTTAATTTATCGACCCCGAAAGGATGAAAGGCAAAGTCGACCTCGGCGGAGTTTGAACTCAGAACGTAACGGCAGAAGAAATACTGCTAAGCATTTCGCCCGCCGTGCTAACGTTTCTGCCAGCTCGCTGCCTTATTATAATTCTTTTAACCCTTTAACATTTGCCCAAATGTTCTACCTATTTTATGTTCAATTCTGCCATATCTTGCCTATCACACTAACCCTGCAATATCATTCTTTAATTTACAACATAACGCATGATTAAATTAAAGCAATGTGAATAAATAAGCATTACCTCTGACAGAATAATCCAAATGCTAAGGGGTTAAAGGTGATGAACTAGCAGAATCATTAGGGTACGGGACAAAATGCCTTGGGTAGTTGTTCCAGCCCTTAACATTCCAACTTCAAATCCTGCCGTGATCAACTTTGCCTCTCATCCTACTAATTAATTAATGGGGTTTTCCAGCTCATTCTGAACCAAGCCTGAAAGATGATGTCCTTCAAACTGTCTGAAATTTTTCATAAGCAAAGTAATCCTTATACCCAGTCAATCCTGAAAATTTCAGCTCCTAACTTATGTGTATGGTTCTGATTTTATGGGTACATGAATCCTCGCAAAATGTGTTGACTTATTTCAGTTGAAAACCTGAGATTCAGTCTATAAGCAGATGCAGTTTATGAAAAACAATGGTATAGGAAGATATTTCCGCTGAAAATCAAGGCGTAGGAGTGGCTGTGTGGTAAGCAGCTTGCTTACCAACCACATGGCTCTGGGTTCAGTCCCACTGCATGGCACCTTGGGCAAGTGTCTTCTACTATAGCCTTGGGCCGACCAAAGCCTTGTGAGTGGATTTGGTAGACGGAAACTGAAAGAAGCCCGTCGTATATATGTATACATATATGTGTGTGTGTGTGTGTTTGTGTGTCTGTGTTTGTCCCCCTAGCATTACTTGATAACTGATGCTGGTGTGTTTATGTCCCCGTCACTTAGCGGTTCGGCAAAAGAGACCGATAGAATAAGTACTAGGCTTAGTACGGGGTCGATTTGCTCGACTAAAGGTGGTGCTCCAGCATGGCTGCAGTCAAATGACTGAAACAAGTAAAAGAGTAAAAGACTAACCACTGATGTAGAAAATTTTAAACAGTAAGTGTGTATCATACTTACAGTCTCAGTGGCAGTCCCAGGTAGATTCGTACCAAAAGGGTTAAAATCAAGCAGGTGAACTCTTAGTTACAATGGACACAGAGTCTGTCAACTTGAATGATTTCAAAAGTACAAATTCCAGCAACTATTCAGAATATTTAGAAACAAGAACATCTCACAGTTTCCAAATTACAAATATAATGAATGGTTGATTTGTATCTTCCTATCACATATAGAACTGTTTTGAACTTTACCAAAAAGAACCACACTATTAAAACAATATTTGTTTAGATTATCTAAATGCTGGAAAAAATAGCTCTTATCAGTTTGATAAAAGAAATGTACTAGCATTAAGATAATCTGAATAAACATTGTTTTTGTTAATGCAATTGTTTTTTTTGTTTTTTGTTTTTTTGTTTTTGTTGAAGTACAAAACAATTCTATCTCTGGTTTAGAGATTTAGCCTGGTCAAGAACCAGTTTTTAATCTTTCTCTTGACTAGGAAGCAATTGTGATAATTTTGACTCATGAATCACAATTAGACAATGAAAAATCAAAAACTCTCATTAAAGAATAATGACTTTGAGAGAAAAAAAAAACAAAAAAAACTATAAACATTCATCTAAATCTTCCTCCTCCTCCTCATCATCATCGTTCTCGCCACCACTACCACCACCTTCATCATCATGTTTTTTAATATTCATCATCTATACCAGCATGGGTTGGAAGGCTTAACAAGATCCAATGCTGTCCGAGGACTGTATTGTGTAACAGTGTCTGCTTTGGTATAGTTTCTACAACTGGATGCCTTTCCTGTATACAATGCTAGATTAAGAGTCATATACAGGGTGCATAATGAATTTGAGGACAGTTATATACTTACACAAAAATAACTCCTAGAAACAGACAATAATGACTTTTTACTGAAAAAGATTTCGAGGATAAGAATAAACATATTGTTTCATCATTTTATTCAATAAAATCTCCTTCAGCTTCAATAATGGCTTCTATGTGAGGTCTGAATCGCCTACATGTTAGGATCAAGTGGTCTGTGTTCATATTGGATATTACTCTGGAGGATTTTAGGGATTCTTTGGTGTAATGAGGATGCTCATTAACCTCTTTCTCAAGTATGCTCCATATATAGTAGTCCAATGGATTGAGATCTAGGGAGCTAGGAGGCCAATTGTTAGAGGTTATGTGGTCATGAAAATTTTCCATCCTTGATTTGTGTGTTGCTGTAGCCTTGTATGATGGTGCTGAGTCTTGTTGAAACACAGGTCTTCCATTGCATATATTATCGATCCATGGCTTAACCACTGTGTTCAGAACATCTATGTAGGCAGCAGAGTTTACTCGAAGGCATTATGGAAAGAAGTGAGGAGGCATCACATGTCCTTCATTGCTGACAGCCCCCAAAACCATGACAGTTGCAGGAAATTTTGTATGCGTTACTTTGAGAACTTCCAAAGGGTCTGTACATAGCCAACTGTCATTTCTTCTGTTTACTTTCTGATCTTCATCAAAGTTTTTCACATCTGAGAGGAACCAAATGGCATCTTTCTCTGCTGGGGTTTTAAGTTTGTTCAAGACTCTTTTAGATCTCATTAAGGAATTTCCCTTCACTGCTTCTGACATGAAATGACCTTTTCTCATTGCATAAGATTTGTACCTGATGTCTTTGCGGACAACATTTCAGATTGTTCCTTCTGTCACATGGTGTTCTTTTGTAATTGACCTCATGGATCTTCTGGGATTGTCATCAATGGTCTGCATAACTTGTTGAATAGATTCTTGGTGTGCTAATAGTATCAGTGCGTCTACAATGTTTCTTACATTTTGATACTGGCGATACATTTCCGTCTTTATCCTCTGACACCTTGCAAATTTCGTAGACGAAGGATCTAGCAAAATCATATTATTTCTAAATTGCTATGTTCAACCTTTGTAGTCACAATGACTGCATGCCTCTTCGTTTCTTGCGTAATCATAGGATATGCCATTGATAATTCTGAAATATAGAAAATATTAAGTTGGTAAATATGCTGCTATAGTCAAATTAACATATGCCCACAAATACCTTACGCACCCTGTATATGTAATACAAAATATAAACAAAAATAAACCATAAAATAAAATTTAATTTTTCAAAATGAAACAAAACTAATTCTAAGATGGAAAATAATGTTTCTTTTTGCACACTTCCACTTTATATTTGAAAAGCTTTCTCCTACTTTTTTTTCTACTCACAAAATCTTTGATCAGATCCTCACTGTGACACTATGAACACTTCGAAATTATATTTCTGATCATATAAACATCATCATCATTGTTTAACACCCGCTTTCCATGCTGGCATGGGGTGGACAGTTTGACTGAAAACTGGTAAGCCAGGATGCTGTGCCATGTTCCAGTCTGATTTGGGATGGTTTCTGTGGCTGGATGCCCTTCCTGATGCCAAACACTCCAAGAGTGTAATTGCTGTTTTTTACATGCTACTGACACAGGTGCCATTGACGTGATACCAGCATCAGCCACGACTACGCTCTCACTTGGATTGACAGGTCTACACAAGCACGGTATAATGCCAAAGGTCTCAATCACCTGTCACTACCTCAGTCAGGCCCATCACTCAAACAGTTCTTTTTATGTGCCACTGGCACAGGTACTAGTCAGAAGACACTGGCATTGGCCATGATTTCAGTTTTACATGGCTGGACAGGTCTTCTCAAGAACAAGTTTAAAGTGATTTCTTTTGTGCCATAAACCATTTACTATTTCAATGGTGCACCTGCATCCCTTGATGTGCTAATCATGTGTTTATTTTGCTTATAGGTTAATCCACTGCTGCCTATACACCAACCATATAGTGCATTGAGTGCCTTTTCAGTGGCACAAGAGAGGTTGTCACGCAGGTCAGAAGTTTAAGATTCCTTTTGACTGAGTGAGGCCATAATAGAGACAAGCAGCTTTGTGCTAAGAGAGGAGAAGTTAGAGTATAAAAAAGGGTCCAGAGCAGAAGAGGTTTGTTGTAGAGGAGCTAAATGGTTACTCACATTATAGAAGAAAGGGTTGAAGTAACTAATGTGGTGAAGGAAAGAGAGATAGAATAGTAGTGATGAAGTTTGAGGATGGACCCTAATAAACAAGAAAGTGAGTGGAGAAAAAAGGGCCAGGAGGTTGCAAGAGTGTATGGTGAGAGTGGTGGATGGTTAAAGATAGGGAATAGATGAGGGGGGTGAATATAAAACTAGCACTCCACCAGTTATGATAAGTGTTTCAGTTGATCTGATCAATGAAACAGCCTGCTCATGAAATTAATGTGCAAGTGGCTGAGCACTCCACAGACACATGTACCCTTTATGTATTTCTAAGGGAAATTCAGCATGGTATAGAATGTGTTAAGATGATCCTGGTTGTACCTAGTCATTCTTTTGACTACCTACCATATCAATTAGGTTTGCTTTATCACAACTAGTGAGGTTACACAACAATATACCTGGAAGAATTGATTTAATTGGCTGCAATATGAAAAAATTCCTAAAAGAGCTGAATCCAAGTGTTTTTATGAGTCTGTCAAGAAGTTCTAGGATATTCCATAAATCTTTTATGTGTAATGGGTGCAGAAGTGGCTGTGTGGTAAGTAGCTTGATTACCAACCACATGGTTCCGGGTTCAGTCCCACTGCGTGGCACCTTGGGCAAGTGTCTTCTACTATAGTCTCAGGCCGACCAAAGCCTTGTGAGTGGATTTGGTAGACAGAAACTGGAAGAAGCCCGTCGTATATATATATGTGTGTGTGTGTGTGTGTGTGTGTTTGTCCCCCCCCCCAGCATTGCTTGACAACCGATGCTGGTGTGTTTACGTCCCCGTAACTTAGCGGTTCGGCAAAAGAGACCGATAGAATAAGTACTAGGCTTACAAAGAATAAGCTCTAGGGTCGATTAGCTCGACTATAAAGGTGGTGCTCCAGCATGGCCGCAGTCAAATGACAGGAACAAGTAAAAGAGTAAACATTAAACATTCCTTTTTCACTATCACTGCTATCACAAAATGATGTCACAGATGGTTGGCTGGATATTACTAAATATAGTATTTATTATTCAACAGTGGTAATTATCTTTAGTTAATAATACTAAATATAAAGGTGACAAGCAGACAGAATCATCAGTGTCATCATAATCATTTAACGTCCGCTTTCCATGCTGGCATGGGTTGGACAGTTTGAGTGAAAACTGGTAAGCTAGTGAACTGCACCAGGTTCCAATCTGATTTGGCATGGTTTCTACAGTTGGATGCCCTTCCCAAAGCCAACCACCCTAAGAGTGTAATGGGTACTTTTTATGTGCCACCAGCATGGGTACCATTGATGTGACACTAGCCACAACTACGATCTCACTTGGCTTGTATATCACCAAAAGTCTTGGCCCAACATTTAAATATCATGCTTCACCACCTTGTCCCATGTCTTTCTGGGTCTACCTCTTCCACAGGTCCCTTCCACTGTTAGAGATCAGCACTTCTTTATACAGCTGTCCTCATCCATATGCATCACATAACCACACCAACACAGTTGTCTCTCTTGCACACCACATCTGATTCCTCTTATGCCCAAACTTGTCTCTCAAGACACTTACACAGTCATGTATGCACACTGACATTACACACCCAACAAAGCATATTAGCTTCATTTTTTACAAGCCTACTCATGTCCTCAGCGGTCACAACCCATGTCTCACTGCTATGTAACATGGCTGTTTGCACATAGGCATCATACAGTCTGCCTTTCGCTCTAAAAGAGAGGCTTTTGAGATAAAATGCTTTTCTTCCACTTCTAAGTTCATATTCTGCCAAGGTTGGCTTTGGTTTTCATTCTTTTGGGGTTGATAAAATAAATACCAGTTGAGTATTGGGGTTGATGTAATTTGAAGCCTTGTACCTTTAGAAGAAAGAGTATTACCAAATATAGTAAAATTATTTGCCAGCTGTTTTGGTTTTGGATCTTAAAAATTCCAGGTTCGAATTCATGGAAGCCTGCTACAACACTTTAAAATAATATTCTAAATGGCTGGTTTTATAGCTAAAGTTTCATGAAAATATTTTAGCTTGCCTTTTGAGAATTTAGCGAGATTCTATCTCTTTCCTAGTATTATAAAACCTTGTGAATTTTAGAACGCCTACTGGTAGAGATGGACTATATGTAATCTGAACCTTTCCACCC
>NC_068985.1:15477353-15480694 GCF_001194135.2 Octopus bimaculoides
ATACCCAGATTACATATACTCCATCTCCACCCGCCTACTCTTCCATATTATTTATTGCTCCACATAAAAGCACGTACTGAAATCCACTTGAAATTTTCAGGATAATGGAAACAAAATGACGGGACCCGTATTGTATAGTAGTGCCCAAATCTACACGTAAACGCTACAGCATGGGGGTTGTTGCCTAGACAAGGGTTAGCCACCCCTCCAAAAAGCATACGTTTGAAAGTTGATAAGAATTATTTCAGATATCAAAATATAATAATTACGATAACATGCTTAAAAAAACAGTAATTTTTAACCCTTGGTAACTGATACACTTACGATAAACGATATATTTACAATAACCTCAATGTTTTGTCTCCTTGTTTATTCCAATGTCAGCTTTCATCAAATTGATCTATGATCTGTGGCCATTTATACATGATATATTTACGAGTATATTATTATATGTCGGATCTTGTTAAATTACATCCAACCACTTTAAGTGTTTCAAATTTCCACCAGATTTTTCTACACTGTCGTAACTTCTTTATTTCTTGAAAGAAATGAATAGTTTTTATCAGCAGCATGCACATTTTCACCAGATATTTTAGAAAATATTCTGCTAAAAAATTTGAAATAATTTAAGTGATTAGAAAAAATTTAACAAGATCCATGAAATCTTTTTTTTTTTTTTTTTTTTTTTTAAAAGTGAAGTGTGATTGAGAGAAATTTGGTTGCTATTTCTAGCAGGACAGTGAACACACGGAGGATTTCTTATTGATTCTGTAACCCCGACAACTACTGCCTCACGCTTGTTACTGTGATCACATGTCATCTGTCATGTGACATGCCTATTTCCAAATTTAGATTTGTTTTCACTTTCTCTCTCTACAATGTATGCAGAGTCTGCATAATTACAAGGGAAAGTGGAGTAGCCCTTTGCACCTGTGACGTCATCTAGAAACACTGTCTTATGACACCAAACTGTCTTTCCCGCCAAAATGTAAACCGACGTAGGAGAAAACAGCTAAGTGGATTGAGCCTGTTTTGATTGGTTATAAGTGTCTAATCGATAATTGCTCAGCAACTGCTCTGAGCAAATTAATAAAAACAGGGGAAACTTTCCTGGATTGACCTGGCTCTAAACGACAGCTACTGCCACTTTTGCTGCTGCTGCTGCTGCTACTACTACTACTACTACTATTTCAGCTGCTGCTGTTGCTGCTACTACTACTACTACTATTACTACTACTACTACTACCCCACCACCGCGGCCGTCGTTGCTACTACTACTACCACCACCACCTCTCCTGGCACCGCAGCCGTCGTTGCTGCTGCTACTACTACTACTACTACTACTAGCGTTTTCAGGAAGGTCATGAAACCGAGGATAATGTAGTTTTAAATACTAAATCGAAGCAGGATGATCATGTGTCGATTGCTTTTGATTATAGGATTTGCTCAATCAGGATTGATCCTAGGGTTAAACAACAACAACAAACGTACTTAGAACAAAAGTCCCAGAGCCTCCTTAGCAGCATTGGAGGCTCCTGGGCAAATGAATGATGCACAGGGTCGTATTAGGTTTATTTATTGAGAGTAAGTTAAAACTTACGTAGAGCAGAATTGGGCCCCTAGACATAGGAGATCTTAAGGCTAACTGTACCCATGTGTACCTAGTTGTACCTAGTCATTCTGCTCCCACCCCCGAATTTTTTCCTCATAACTGTCTAAAAAATTAATATTTTTTGACGAAATTTTCTGCAAATACCTTTCAGGTGATGTAGATTAGGATTATATCAGAATCTAATGTGAAAAATATTGGTGAGCGTGCACACATACATACTAATACACATTACATTCATATCTATAAGATAAAACTTGAAATTTTGAAAAGAACGTGATGTTAGTCCTTATGTGTATGCGCCCACCTTGTGAAGGCGCAATGGCCCAGTGGTTAGGGCGGCGGACTCGCGGTCATAGGATCGTGGTTTCGATTCCCAGACCAGGCGTTGTGAATGTTTATTGAGCGAAGACACCTAAAGCTCCACGAGGCTCCGGCAGGGGATGGTGCCGAACCCTGCTGTACTCTTTCACCGCACAACTTTCTCTTACTTCCTGTTTCTGTTGTGCCTGTAATTCAAAGGGTCAGCTTTGTCATCTGAATATTCCCGAGAACTACGTTAAGGGTACACGTGTCTGTGGAGTGCTCAGCCAGTTGCACGTTAATTTCACGAGCAGGTTGTTCCGTTGATCGGATCAACTGGAACCCCCGACGGAGTGCCAACAACGTATGCGCCCACCATTCTTTCTTTTTTTTCTTTTCTTCACATTAAATAATGCTATATTTGTAAGCTACACAAAGGTATTTAAAGAAAATTTCATTTTAAAAAATCCGTTTTCTAAGTTATGAGGAAGCAAAGTCATCCCGTGTGAATTTTCCGAAACTCTCCCCTCCGAAAAACATTTTCATAACGAATTCCCATATAATTGTAATTTTCTCCATTTGAAAGATATGTGTAGAACATTTCATAAACGTAACTATTTTTCAGAAAGTTATGAGGAAACAAAGTCGATTTAAATAACCTAAGCATTTCGCTGGTTCTCATGCTACTGACTGTAAAAATGCCATTCAAAACTACGATGCATTATAGAAATTGATTTATGTCATGACTGGTACATTACTTAATCGACCTTAGAAGGATGAAAAGCAAATTGACTTCAATGAAGCGAACAGCCATAACTAAAGATGCCCAGAAAGAAAATGACAGAAAACTGAAAAAAAAGTTACATTTTATTTGAATATTCTTTTCTACTCTAGGCTCAGAGTCCGAAATTTTGAGGGAAGGAGGCCAGTCGATTAGGTCGATCTCAGTACACAACTGGTACTTAATTTATCGACGTTGAAAGGGGGGAAGGCAAAGTCGACCTTGGCGGAATTTGAACTCAGAACGTAAAGACAGACGAAATATCGCTAAGCATTTCGGCCGGCGTGCTAACGATTCTTATTTCTTTACTGCCCACACTGAGGGAACAAACAAGGACAGACAAAGGGATTAAGTCGATTACATCGACTCCAGTGCATAACTGGTACTTATTTAATCGCCATATGTAAAAATGAAAAAGAAAAAAAGAAAGGGACATTATTCGGTTCTTTTAAAGCAAAGTAAGACCACGAGAAAATAGTCATTTATTGAAAATACATGATGTCAACAACCCGAAGGCATACCCACACAAGTGTACACGCTCCCTCATGACTTTGTTTCCTCATAGCTTCCAGAAAAATTGATATTTTTTAATGAAATGTTTCCTCACAAATCAAATATGGGCAAGACTTCTGCCCGTCCCCCACCCCT
>NC_068985.1:15483843-15485703 GCF_001194135.2 Octopus bimaculoides
ATATATATATATATATATAGAGAGAGAGAGAGAGAGAGAGAGAGAGAGAGAATGAACAACTACAGATTTGTATTATATGGTTAAAAAATATATTAAATTGGACATATTTTTTAACCATATAATACAAATCTGTAGTTTTTTCATTCTGTTTTGTTTTTTATACATCCAACCACGTGCTTTCACATACCAACTCTCTCACCCTATATATGTGTGTGTGTGTGTATGACAGATTTCTTTCAGTTTCTATCTACGAAATCCACTCACAAGGTTTAAGACAACCCGAGGCTATATTGGAAGATATCTACCGGGGTTGTCACGCAGTGGAACTAAACCATGTGACTAGGAAACAAACTTCTTACCACACAGCCACACCTTGCAAAACAAATGCCTGAAATAACATTATCATGAGCTATTGTTATTATTATCGTTATTTGAAATTAAATTAATGTATAAAAACTCTATTACTCTTTTACTTGTTTCAGTCATTTGACTGTGGCCATGCTGGAGCACCGCCTTTAGTCGAGCAAATCGACCCCAGGACTTATTCTTTGTACGCCTAGTACTTATACTGCTAAGTTACGGGAGCGTAAACACACCAGCATCGGTTGTCAAGCGATGTTGGTGGGGACAAACACAGACACACAAACATATATACACACACACACACACACGCATACATATACATTTATATGACGGGCTTCTTTCAGTTTCCGTCTACCAAATCCACTCGCAAGGCTTTGGTCGGCCCGAGGGTATAGCAGAAGACACTTGCCCAGTGGAACTGAACCCGGAACCATGAACGCCTACATGAAAATTATATACTGGCAGCGATGTGATTCGAACCCACGCCTCCGCAAAGACTGGTGCCTAAAACCAGCGCCTTAGACCACTCGGCCACGCTACCTATTGTAAATTTCCTTTGTCGGTCGTTTATTAATGTACATTAAAATTAAAAAATCTCTTTTTTTTTTCTTTCATATCTCAAGACAGGTGTACTCAACAATCTTGAAAACGTATCACAGTAAAGTCTCATTAAAGATACATTTCAAATTAAGTTACAGGAAAAACAAAGTCGGACGGAGGTGGGTGAGGATCAATTTTGTAGTTATGCTGGATTTGGTCTCTCACTCACTCGTAATCCTTCTAATGTACTCGACCTACTACGCCTCTAAAAAACGTACAATTTCATTTGTAGATGATATCACAGTTATATCCTCTCATTATTGATTGCCTTTCATCCTTTCGGGGTCGACAAATTAAGCACCAATCAAACTCTGAGTTCGATGTAATCGATTTAAACCCTCCCCCATAATTTCAGGCCTTGTGCCTATTGTGGAAAGGATTATTCCTTGGGTATAATTAATCGAAGCCTACGTTAGCCTCTTGGAAATTCAAATTCATACAAATAAAATTCGGGACCCGTTCGAGCATACCTACACAAGTGAGCCCCCAATCAATTTTATTTTCTCATCACTTTTATAAAAATGGGCATTTTTAAAAGAAAAATTTCTACAAATTCATTTCAGATGGTGTATATTACAATTATATGGCGAATTTAATAAAAAAAAATTCAAGAAAAGAGAAAGGTGCATACTAACACGCATCAATGAATTTTTCAAAATTTCACGTATCATTGTGTGTGTGTGTGTGTGTGTGTGTGTGCAAACCCATATAAATTCTGAAGTTTGCAACTGATTTTCTCTGAACTGGGAACATACATTACTTATGTTCCAGAGATGGTTTTAGACCCTTAAAATTTTTCACATAATGAGTAATGGGGTTTCTGGGGGCAGAAAGCCCCCTTTCCTGGAGTACGTACGACTGCCCGCATAGTGCACGCAATGCTTCTGTTCAAACTAG
>NC_068985.1:15485713-15487034 GCF_001194135.2 Octopus bimaculoides
AAAAAAAACACCTATTGAAATGAAATAATTAGGTTGTATTAAATGGATGAACGGATGTAGACTTCAAACTGCATTGTCTAAGTGGTAGCAATAATAGCCTGTTCCCGTAGTACCGTAGATAGCAATTTGTTGGAATGAAAACTGTTTGGAACGCAATATGTTTGTTATGAAAGATATGCTAAAATATGTTAAATTCTGAGCAACTATTTTCTTTTAGCTTCAGTACCACAGTCTTCTTTCTAAGCATAGACGAAGCCCAAACAAATATTCTTCAGCAGTTGATTACAAACCGAAATATCGCATGTACATTAACCTACTAATTTATGGTGTCTAAGGTCCATTAGGTACTGTGTCCTTAATGTGACCTTGCGTGCCCGGACGCTGCATCCAGAATTGTTTTCGTTTGGGAGCTGAATTGTCCTCAGAGTGGTTGCAAGCTGTTTACTCGAAGGAGTGCACGGTTAAGCGACAACTGTTGAATCCAACCGAAATATCGCATGACGACAGTGTTGTTTTCAAGCGCTTCCTTGCCATTCCCCACCCCCTTATCACGTCATTTCTTTCATGTAGATTTCTCTCATGTGGTGCTGTTGAGCTCGCCCACACGCTTAATTTATCACATAGATGTAGTTCCTATGTCAGCTGATTGTTCAGCGTCGTAGAGGCAACGCCGACATCCGCAAAAGAGAGTATATCCACTGAGAGCTTTTTAGTGCGTTCAAAAATCACATACCGCCCCTCCCCATCACTTTTCCATGACAAGGCCAGGGCCTGGAATCTTCCAAACAGACGCATGACATGTCACTCAGTCGAATTAGCCCTTCATTTACTTTACAAATGTTTTGTTGTCAATATTGCATAGGGTATTGGAATTTTAATAATGGATTTACAAATGTAATGACCAATATTAAAGACTATTGAATCTTACTCACAAGGTATTGGAATCTAATATGTATACCATTCTGCCTAGACGTTGGATTTATAAATACAATATCCCTACATTCACTCTCTATTTCCTATCTTAACTAAACTAACTATTGCTTAATCATCCTCTCACACTATCACCGATGAAGAGATATAATAAATATCCTGGAAACAGCTGTAAGACATTCTATTTATAAATGTTCTATATTATACACAGCCTTGGTCTTTTATCTCATTACGAAAAGTAAATCTTTATCTACACACGCTGATATATGACCTACGTTGGACCCCTTATTCGCATAATCACCGAACCTGGAGCTTAACTACAATCTATACATAGCACTTACTCAGCATTACGTGAAACCTCTGGGTCTAATTGACACCACTATCGCTCATA
>NC_068985.1:15487174-15488404 GCF_001194135.2 Octopus bimaculoides
ATATATATATATATATATATATATATATATATACATACACACACGATGTGTTTAAGTATGTATGTATGCGCGCCCACAATTTTTTTTTCACTTTAAACTCTCTGAAAAGTATTTGCAGGAAATTTTATTTAAAAAAAAATTCCATTTTCTAAAAGTTACGATGAAACAAAGTTAGGTGAGGGCACACTTGCGTAGTTATGCTATTGTTCGTTTTAATATTTTCTTTTTTTTTCACCTACAATATCACTAACTTATATTTTTTGTCAATTACGCCTTAATTTTGAAAACGGATTTTGGATATTTATTTTGAACATCTGAGATTCAGAATCGGGTGGGAGGAGTGACTTTCTTGAAAATATTTAATAAACGATTTGGGGATTTACAACTACAGTCCTTTTAATTTTATGTGTGATTGTGTATTTCACACACACACACTACAGTTATGAATCCTTTATTTAGTTTCTCTTTTATAAATTCTTTTTTTATTTTTAAATCTTGAATATTTGATTTGCAAAATCATACAAATGGAAGACGTTTCACATTTAAAAGCGTAACTCATAATGTCTAAACGCGAAAGTAGTCGACTAGATTTTTATTAAAATCAAAATCGAGCAATATAAGTCGAAGTCGTTCTCAATGGGATTCGAACTCAGAATGTAAAGGGAAGCAACCAAATATCTCAACATTTTATCGCTGTCTTTATCCATTCAGACCAAAGGGAAGTTACTTTCGTCGCATTGTTGGTTCCGGTGTAAACAGACGAATCGTCAACATGAGGGTTGTCTCTTTGATCAGCGGTGGTAAAGATAGTACTTATAATATGATGCAATGTGTGGCCGAAGGCCACGAAATTGTCGCCTTGGCAAATTTAAGACCACCTGATGTAGACGAAATGGATAGTTACATGTTTCAGGTAAACTTCGTTCTTATAGTGCACGTGGTGCACTTTAAACCCAAGACAGCTTCCATCGGAAACTCTTATAATCAACGGAATTCTAGCCATGACCATCCCGTTTTATCTCTATTTTCTTTTTGTATTCGGTACTACTAAAGCAGCGCGGACCCGAACGCGCAGTCGCGCGTCCGCGCTAGCTAGTCTTGAGTGGTCGATCCTAACCCTAACCCTATCCCTAACTCTAACCCTAACCCTGTCCCTAACCCTAACCCTAACCCTAACCCTAACCCGCGTGTGCAAATGAATACGTGTTTAGGGTTAGGGTTAGGATCGAC
>NC_068985.1:15488877-15503287 GCF_001194135.2 Octopus bimaculoides
TATATATATATATATATATGTATGTGTGTGTGTGTGTGTGTGTGTGTGTATTTACGTGCGTGAGTCTGTTTGTCTTTCGGCCATCGCTTGACAACCGATGCTGGTGTGTTTACGTCCCTGTAAATTAGCAGCTCGGCAAAGGAGACCGATAGGATAAGTACTAGGCTTACAAAGAATAAGTCCTGGGGTCGATTTCTTCAACAAAAACCTATAAGGCGGTGTTCCAGCATGACCTTAGTCAAGTGACTAAAACAAGTAAAAGAATATGAAAGGGAAGATAACGGCATTACACTCACGAAGTGATTGTGCACCATGCGAACTTTGTGGATCCCACAAACGAGGACGTTGACACGCAAAATGTGGAGAATATGTGGATGCGGATGAAAAGAAAATTACGGCGACAATTTGGAACGTCGGACAATTTATTTGTGTCATATTTACACGAATTCATAAGGAGGGTTTTGTTCACTTGGCTATCGACCCGGTTTACGTTGTCTAACAGTTGACTTATTTATCTCCCCTTGCTATTTCCCCTTTCGTTTTTATTTACTTTTTTAAAACACCAAACTGAAAGATTACCTAGGTACCAGATTATCTAAATTAAGAAATACGACAGTTGTCTCTATACACGTCTTCTCTAAAAAGCCAGGAGGTAGAAAAGATGAATATATTATATAATCACTTGATATCCTTAGGACTACGGTTGTTTTGCAGCCTTCTTCATATAATGATAATTTCAGTGTGGAATAAATTATGTTTATGTTTACATTAACATGAAAACAGAATTTATTATACACTGAAATTATTATTTACATTAAGAAAGCTGCAAAATGGCTGTAATCCTAAGGATGTCAAGTGGTAGTAATTTCATTGATTGGGTTTTCTGCATTTCAGCTGCAAGGGTATTTTGCATTACACTTCTCTGTATTAATTTTCTGTCGTCTGATAGCTGAGTCCATTAGAGGAGCTTTCTGTGATAACCACACAATTCTCTGAATTCATATCTTATACTGCAAATTTATATATATATAAATATATATTTGAAATACAGCATGAACTTACACTGTTTTATTGAATGTTTTTTTGTTTTTTTTTTATAAAGATAGTTAGGTGTGGTTTGAGGTAGACTTCTCTGCTGCAGTTTCTAGCAAGGCAAATGACACAGAGAGGCTCTTTTATTGGTTTGAATCAGTTCTAGACATAATAATAAAGAGACAGTAAGTGAGGGATAGCAGTGTATTATTCACCTAATTAGTATGACTAACTGTAATTGTGTCAAATTTCACTGTGTTAAAGAATAGTACAGTTGTAATTAATTAAATGTTTGATATAGTTATGCTTCCTGTGTAGAAGTCAGAAAAAGAGTGGGCGGAGCAGTTAAGCATCTGATTTTAACACAGAAGAGTATTACATACAATTAATATTTTTCTAACTTTTTTTCTGGTATTGCGGCTCTGAAAGGGGTCTCAGGGAGTAGCATCCCTGCCTTCCTGAACTAGTTTTTCACTACATTTCTTAATAATCATGGTAGAGGGCTTGGTCTTGGGACCACTTGTGTCTAGAAACTGAAGTTGGGGGTAAGCAAGGACATGCTCACCATAGAAAATCCAGCTCCCAAAAACGCTCAGGATAGCCAAGAAGAATGGGCACCAGCCAGCCAAAAGGCTGGGGTGGGCTGCACCTACCTACCTCAGTTACTATGGCATTGTGGTAGATCTGGCTACCCCTGTTAACGGGGACAAAATCTGGATTTAAAACACTGGATGATGATGATGATGATGATGATGATTTTAATGGTTTCAGTCACTGGATCATGGCCATGCTGGATCTACATTTAAAAGATTTTAGTTGATTATATTGGCTTGCTGGACTTGGTCTGGTAGTTTTATAACTGACTTCCTAAGGGACGAAATGCAAAGTTGATTGAGCGTAATGGTACGTAACCTAGGGGGACAAAATACCACAAGATATTTTTGTTCAACACACTAATCATTTATTATTCCATGATAAGCTGTGTGTGTTTGTGTTTCTAAGATGTTACTTAGATGTAAAATTATTGTGGCAATCATACAAGCAGTGCCATTCATTTCTAATATTCTGTGAGATGTGTGGCCATGGGAAAATATTACTTATCTTGGAAACAGAGAGGGCATCCTGCTATAAGAAATGTACTTCCATAAACTCTCCGACCCATGCAGGCATAGAAAAGTGGTCCTTAAAATGATGATGATGATGATTAAACACACACACACACAAAACTCTTTGTAACATACCTATTGTTTCTCATTACAGACTGTTGGCCATCATGCTATTGATTTGTATGGTAAAGCTATGGAAGTACCATTGTTCCGGAGAACCATAAAAGGAAACTCCAAGAAAACAGACAGAGATTATGATCTGACTGAAGGAGATGAAGTAGAAGACTTGTATAATCTCTTAAAATTGGTAATGGAGGAAGTTGAAGAAGTCAATGCTGTGTCAGTGGGAGCTATACTTTCAGATTATCAACGTGTCCGTGTTGAAAATGTCTGTAGTCGTCTTGGACTGACTGTACTTGCTTATCTGTGGAGGCGAGATCAACAAGAACTCCTTGCTGAAATGATTGATGCAAAAGTACATGCAATTATTATTAAAGTTGCAGCTATGGGACTGGTGCCGGAGAAACACCTTAGGCTTACATTGAAAGAGATTTATCCAAGTATGATCCAGCTTCACCAAAAGTACGGTTTAAATGTTTGTGGTGAGGGTGGAGAGTATGAAACTTTCACCCTTGATTGCCCATTGTTCAAGAAAAAAATACAAGTTGATGATAGTGAAATTGTATGTCATTCGGACGATGCTTTTGCCCCAGTAGGTTATATAAGTTTCAAGTCTCTGCATCTCGAAGAAAAAGATAGTATAAATCAGTCTCTAACAGATTTGTCAATGAAATCCAGTAAATTCTTAATTGATGAACTCTTTTCTGTTGAAGAACAAAAGAGCTTGCAGTTTGATAAGTCACAAGAGAAATGTGTTGCTGAAAACCTTGCTTCAGTGGAAATTAAACCTCCTTTAATTAAAGAATCAAATGAATATTTTTGGATTGCTAACCTTGTTGGCTATGGAAGAGATGTAGAAGCAGCAAGCCAGCAAGTGATGGGTTCTCTAAAAGAATCACTGTCTCTCTGTAAAATTTCTCCTAGTTTCAAAAATATTTACTCTGTACATTTATATGTGAAAAATATGGAAACTTATAGTGTGATTAATACTATTTATAAGAAATATTTCGGAACTAACCCTCCTGTTCGTGTTTGTGTTGAAATGGATTTACCGTCAAATATACATTTGAAAATGGATGTTGCAGGTAGCTCTCAAATACAACATCCTGATAGACATTCCATGCATGTCCAAAGCCTTTCGCACTGGGCTCCAGCAAACATAGGACCGTATAGCCAAGCAGTGAAAATTAACATAAACCTTTTTGTTGCTGGACAAATAGGACTGTGTCCAGCAACAATGAAGCTTCCAGAACAATTTTGTATTAAAACTGAAGCCAGACTATCTTTAAGACATGTACACCGAATACTAAAAGCTATGCATGCAGAATGTACTTTCCAGAATATTGCTTTGTGCATTTGTTATATTACAGACAAAACATTCCTTCAAGCGGCGAAAGATGAATGGGAGCGAATGTTATGCTTGGATGAAGATGGTTCCGGTTCTGAACTAAGTCCAATAATACAGTTTGTCGTTTTATCTGGTTTGCCCAAGAATGCTCACATTGAATGGGATTGTAGAGCAGTCTTAACTGAACAAAGTGATATTAAAAAGCAGGAATATACGATTAGTTGTGGCAGGCTCCATTTAGAATATTGTATTCATGAATGTAGTAAAATCTCAGGATTTAAAGGTTCTGTTTTAATAACTGATACCTTTTCAACTGATTCCATTTCAAAAGACACAATGTTAAGTGAACTTTTTACTGTTATTGACAACTTAGTCAAAGACACGAATACAACTTGGGATGATATTCCAACAATTAAGGTTTTTTTCTGCAAAGATTTTTTCAACTACACTAAATTGGACTCAGAATTACAAAATGTACTCAAAACTTTGTGTACTCCACTCTATACTTTGTTACCTGTAAGATGTCTAATGGAAACTTCCTGCATACTCTCTGTCTGTTTCTAGATTGATAAATAGAAATATTTCAAGCTTGGGTTTTCTGATTTTATTAAAATATTTATCAGTATATTCTCTTTCTTTTCTTTCTGTTCCTTGAAATATTCTTTTCTACTCTAGGCACAAGGCCTGAAAGTTTTGGGGAGGGAGCCAGTTGATTAGATCAACCCCAATATGCAACTGGTTCTTAATTTATTGACCCCAAAAGGATGAAAGGCAAAGTCAGCCTCGGCGGAATTGAAACTCAGAACGTAAAGACAGAAGAAATGTTCTTTGAAATATTGTCCATTGTTAGTTCCAGTTCTGTATCAGATTTTCTAGGAGAACAGGCTGCTGGTCCCCTTTATTTCTTTTTCAGTTTCTGGAGATAGGAATGGTGCGATTGGTCCTCATACATGACCTTTGTCATGGGGCAATATAGCTGATTGTGAGACAGGTAGAAGTACACTTCTCCCCACAGAACTTGACTGGTACTTCATTTAATGAGCCCAGAAGAGTGAAAGACAAAACTGACCAGAGCAAAATTTAAACTGACTGGAGGGCGAACTGAAACCAGTACAAGATATGTCCAATACTCTAATGACTTGACCAGCTTGCTACCTTATTAAGTTCGTTTTAATTTCATTCTGTTGTTGGCTTAGTAATTACTGAAGTCTTCAGGCAGACAAATTGCCATACATCTCAATTGTCTGAAACGATATGCCATCAGGTGTGATCACATACTCTCTTCTTGAGCCAGTGAGAGAACTACATGGTCATGTGACGTTGTAAGGGAAGCAACCCATTTTCTCTCAACTGACGTAATATTGCATTAAAAAACAAAAAAAAGCGCGTGTGTGCAGGGCTCACCTGATAATGCAGTACTGAATACACAGTTGCTTACGAAAAAGTCAGGATGGTCATAACTGGAATATTGTAATTTCATGTGCAGAGAGTCAGGACTAACCTGTAACTAAAACAATAACCTCACTTTTTTGCTGTGTCTCTGCCTGAGACACTTTCCATTATCATCAGAGAGCATTATTTATTCACATCATGTCTGTACAGCTTTCTTAGTTGCTGAGCCAAAGAAAGAGCCTCAAAATGAATGAATCTCACATCATACACCATATCTAGGTGCATAGTGGTTGTATAAAAATAAACCTTTTTGCTACCATTTTTCTGCTGAAAACAAATTTTGAAAATAGTGAACTTAGTAAAATAATTCCCATTATTATGCTAGAGTTTATAACATGAATTAACGTGGAATTTTTATGGAAGGTTTGAACAACTTGAAAAATGGTGTTATTTGTAATAATTTTCTATTTATTAGATCAGTGACTGTGTGTCACTTTGAAAAGAATATATTTCAAATGAGAGTTTAGTGGTGCCATCTCTCTAGCTGAGCAGTTATTCTGTACTGATGAAAGGAAATAACCCAGAAACCATTGGTACACAGAAGTTGCTTTGAGCTGAGTAGGGACACTAAACTCTCTTGTCCGAAAATATAAAGATGCAGATAATGTGTCGTACAGCCAGTTGGAGATGATGTTTCCGGGGGCTAAATAACAGTAACAATCGTCCTAACCAGGACAGCCACATTATGTTGGCAAATAACCTTTACAGTTATAATTAATAGATGTTTTACTCTCTAGTCTTTTTTTCAAAATTATTTTTACTTGTTTCGGTCATCGGATTGTGGTTATGCTTTAAAGGGTTTTCAGTCAAATAAACTGACCCCAGGATTTATTTTTTTTTCAAGCCTGATACATACTTTATTGGTCTCACAATGAACTGTTAAGTTAAAGGTATGTAAGCAAGCCGTCGGTTGCTAGGAGATAGGAGACACCCACACCATCATTTTTATTTAACATCCGCTTTCCATGCTAGCATGGATTGGATGATTTGACTGGGGACTGGCGAACCAGATGGCTACACCAGACTCCAAACTGATCTGGCAGAGTTTCTACAGCTGGATGCCCTCCCTAACGCCAACCACTCCGAGAGTGTAGCGGGTGCTTTTTACGTGCCACTGGCACAAGGGCCAGTCCGGTGGTACTGGCAACGGCCACGCTCAAATGGTGTTTTTTACGTGCCACCTGCACAGGAGTCAGTCCAATGTTTTGATCACATGCCACCGGCACAAGTGCCAGTAAGGTGAAGCTGGAAACAATTGCGCTCAAATGGTGCTTTTTATGTGCCACCGGCACGGGATCAAGACAGCTGCTCTGGCAGTGATCCTGCTCGGATGGTGCTGTTAGCGCTCCACTGGCACGGGTACCAGTCATTGAATTTGGTTCAGTTTCGATCTCACTTGCCCCAACAAGTCTTCGCAAGCTGAGTTTAGTGTCCAATGAAGGAAGGTTGGCATGGGTGTCAGTTGTCGAATTTGGTTCAATTTCAATCAAACATACATATATAACCTGATGGGCCTCTTTCAGTTTCCATCTGCCAAATCCACTCACAAGGCTTTGGTCAGCCCATGGCTATAGTAGAAGACACTTGTCCAAGTGCCATGTGGTGAGACTGAATATAGAACCATGTGATTGGGAAGCAAA
Organism: Octopus bimaculoides; assembly: GCF_001194135.2. Classification (NCBI taxonomy): domain Eukaryota; kingdom Metazoa; phylum Mollusca; class Cephalopoda; order Octopoda; family Octopodidae; genus Octopus; species Octopus bimaculoides. The sequence continues at coordinate 15,495,576 of NC_068985.1, forward strand.
CTTTTTACCACACAGCCATGCTCACACCAGAATTTTCTATTTAATCTCTAGTATTCTATAAAATCCAGAGACAAAGAAGCACTGCTCTAGGTGGTCACTGACCTAATAGAAATAGCAGCCAAATCTCCCTCAAAATGTGCCTTAGTGTTTTTAAAAAGCCACAAGGTGCAGGAGTGGTTAGGTGGTAAGAAGCTTGCTTCCCAACCACATGGTTCAGGGTTCAGTCCCACTGTGTGGCACCTTGGTCAAGTGTCTTCTACTATACCCTCAGGCTGACCAAAGCTATGTAAGTGGATTTAGTAGATGGAAGCTGAAATAAGCCTGTTGTATATGTATGTATACACACACACACACATATATATATATATAAGTGTGTGTTTGTCCCCTACCATCGCTTGTCAACCAATGTTGGTGTGTTTACATCCCCGTAACTTAGCAGTTTGGCAAAAGAGAATGATAGAATAAGTACTAGGCTTACAAACAATAAGTCCTGGGGTCGATTTGTTCAACCAAAGGTGGTGCTCCAGCATGGCCGCAGTCAAATAACTGAAACAAATAAAAGTGTAATGGATAATGTATTCATGTATACACTATCACATCCACAAAAATGGAGTATGAGAGGGTGACATGGCTTTATGCCAGGTGATGAGGCTAAAGTACAATAGATGGACAAGCACAAGTGTCTTGGTACAGAGACGACATATGGCTACCCTGTATTATACAAAGGTGGGAAGAGTTCGGAAGGGGATAAAGATGTTAGTGGTGGGTTGCCAGTACAAAATGGATATAAAATGATGATGATGATGATGAAATTTAGAATAGTGCACAAAAACGTTTATTAAAAATATAATACATACAGGTATATATATATAAATATGCATACATACATACATATATATATATATATATATATATGTATATATATATATATATATATATATATTTATTTATATATACATATAAATATAATGTACATGGCTGTTGCTGGACATTTCAAACACTCCGGAAGTGGAGTTTCTCTGTTTTATCTTCATATCTTTTTACTGACTTTGTTCAAGATATTTTTCTGTACTTTCTGTTAATATAGAAAAAACATAAATGAATAAATAATCAAATACAGGAGTGATAATGTAATAGCATGCCCTTAAAATATTAACTAAGAGCTGTGAGTTTTCATCAGATAATAATAATAATAATAATAATAATAATAATAATGCCCTGATGCAGTACCAGACAGTGGCTCTCATGGCTTCTTATCTTAACTGATTGGAAGTGTTATCATGTACATTGTTTTGTCTTTATATAAAAGACGGGTTACAGCAAATATTCCACTCAATACAAACAGATGTGCTTGTCAGTTGTTTGACCGTAACCAGTTGAGACATCCCTTGGTGGCTGACGATATGTGCATCTCTGATCAAGAGCAGGAGTAGTGGGGAAGCATCATAGCCATGTGTTGATTCTTTGGGGTTTGAATAATTCACCTCTGGAAACATGGGTGTTTCATTCAACATCCTTAAACAACTCTTATCCAGGGAGCTTTTGAGCAGGATGGGCTACTCGACCTGAAGAAAATTCTAACTGGGTCCCACCTGCAAGGTCATGCACAAGGTCTATCTTGCTATGAGATCACCATGTCATGCACATACGGTTGTGATGCATGTGTCTGGTCTATCCTTATCAGATGGGTATACTGGGCTTCGTATATTTTACCCCAGTGTCACTTTGATGGCATGCACTGCTCTCTCACTCAATAATAATAAAATTCCTTCCTACTATACATACATAACCTGCAATTTTGGGGGAAGGGGCTGGTCAATTACATTGACCCCATTTCAATGATTGTTTTGAAATTAAGGTAATGGTCATAGCTTGCAGAGATGTTTACATTGCATTAAAACACATTGCTATACACCTAACATAAGAGAAGCCACAATAATTACATTCATTATTTAGTGATACATACCATACTGAAAACACGACTTTTGGTCTTGTTATATTTATACTGAATCTTGCGGGTCTGTTCAACTTTTTGACTTATAACTTCTGGAAGATTTCTATAAAGCCTGTTAAAGATGAAGAAATTATGTGATTTAGAAAGAAATTATCAAAGGCATTCCTCTTCTCCTTTGCACTCCCACGAACTCCCTGCTCATTCGCCTTGTCCAATCCACTGTACCACTCCACTAACATTCACCTCCCTGGACCTTGAGGGTATGCCCTGACACATTGCTGTCACCTCTCTCTCTCTCTCCGACTGGGGTAGCCATGTATCTCCTATAGCAAGACACCTGTTTCTATTCCTCTATCATAATAAACTTCCCTTAATAATACTCCTCCATCAGTTGAAGAGCCTTGTCTTGCAAATTACTTGCTGACCTTACCAGGGCTCAGTACATTCTATAAAGTAGTTGGCATTAGGAAAGACAGCTGTAGAAACCATGCCAAGGTAGACAATAGAGCTTGCTGCAGTCCTCTGTTCAAACTGCCCAACCCATGCCAGCATAGAAAACATGTTTAATCATCATAATGGTAATGACAATCTTATGGAACAATATGAATATTTTTGTAATCGTTGCATGCTTGTTATTTTTCTTTTTTTTTTCTACTCTAGGCACAAGGCCTGAAATGTTTGGAGAGAGGGCAGTCGATTAGATCGATCCCAGTATGCAACTGTGGTCGCAAATGATTGCCCACACTGGAGACAAATACTGCAAAAGGGCATGAAATGAGTGGAAGAAAAACAGGAACTCACCACCAAAGAAAAGCGCACTCAACAGAAGGGAAAACCAGTAGCACTGGCAGAGAGATCCTTCAAATGCAGTCACTGTGTGTGTGTGTGTGACTGCCACTCCCGTGTGGGCCTGTACAGCCACAACAGACACTGTATCACCATTAACAGCTAACACGATTTCTTCAAGTGCAGATCCATGGCCTCTTGAAACTGGTGGCTGCCTACTGTAAGCTACGCATATTTCTAAAACATGTTATAGTCAAATTTCAAGGTGACACTCTCAGGTTAGACGACAACAAAAAAAATATTACATTTATTAAAGTCAAATAAGCAAACCTACTTCCAGTTTAATTCTTTCATTTCTTGTTTGGAAAACGCTCTTTTCTTCGGCTTGTAAAGATTCTCTAAAATAGGTAAAAACATGAAAATGTATTAAACACAAAACAATAAATAAATAACGGAAGGCATGATGAGTGTTTGGTAGTAAAGAGGAAAGAAACTTTGGTCAAGAGTAGGCTGGCCAACTCGAATTACATTGTGGGCCATTTTAATCACAGAAAGATTTTTGAGGGCTGCTGGTATACTGACAGAATTGAAAGCACGGAACATGATGATGGATGACTTATACAATACACATACACACACATTATATATGAGAGCTCTTCTACCTATTTTAGCAATCAATATTTTTTCCTGAAGATATTAAGTGATGCTAAACAAGAATTCTTACCACAAACGGGATCATTTTCAGATGCAGTTGTTGAGGGTTTCTTGTTCTGAAAGATTTTGTTGCGTTCCATTTCCATCTGCATCTGGTAGCGCCTTTCTTGTGCAGCCAATAAAATTCGTTTCTGCCGTTCTCTGCTCCTTGATATCCAATTTGGCATGTAGTTCTGAAAGGCCTCCTGAAGAGCAAAGCAAAGAAGAAGTAACGCCAACTCAAATGCCATCATGGTGGGTTGTTTGTTGTTGTTGTTTATGTCAATAATCAAAAACAGTCAAGCCATGACCATCCCTGTTGAATTTTTTTTTCACAGATATAGCTTATCCAATGTGATTCTCCTACTTTTTATGTTGAACAGTATGATATGAGGGTAGATGAAAACATTTGGGGAAGCTTCTGGCTGATGAAACACAACAGTCGAAACAGCAGTGTCCCAGAATCCCTTGCATCAATGAGCTGAGTTCGTTATGAACACCCCATGAAAAGGAGTTACATCAGTAACTAGTATATTTGCATTTGAATCTGCCAGAAGTATTAAAAATAAATAGGTGAGTCATTTCAGATTTTGCTGTACACAGTGCAAACAATTTTACATATATAAAGGTGCATAGGCATAGCTGTAGGTACAGGCATGGTTGTGTGGTTAGGAAGCTTGCTTCTCAACCACAAGGCCTCAGGTCCAGTTCCACTGCGTGGCACCTTGGGCAAGTGTCTTCTGCAATAGCCTTGGGCCGACCAAATCCCTGTGAGTGGATTTGGTGGGCAGAAGTTCTGTTGTGTGTATGAAAATGCTTGTGTCACCTTTAATGTGGTGTCTATGTGTGTGTGTGAGCATATGTGTGTTAATGTATTGGTGTCTCACTGCCTGATAACTGGTGTTGCTTTGTGAGCAGTCTGATGAAAAGAAACTGATAGAATGAGAACCAGATGAACATAAATACTGAGGGTGATCTGTTTAACAAAACCTTACAGAGCAGTGCTCCAGCATAACTACAGCTCAATGTTGGAAACAAAAGAATTAAAAAAAAAACCCACCTGTAATGTTATTCTTGGTTTGTTGCTCCGCGAAGAAAATGAATGGCTGTCGAATGAGTTATTGAAGATAACAGGTATCTGCTCTTTATGTTTGCTCACTTTCCTGACACCTGCTGAATCACTCCTGATATGTTTCTGACTTCGTTTACAATTAGAAGTGCCTGATGCTCGACAATTATGATCAGTTCTGCTTATATTCGTTTCAGAGAGGGACACAAACCAGGTTTCACCTATTTTCTCTACAATAAGAAAAGAGCACCGTTTAGAAAATTAAAATCACTTTCCCCAAGATACAATACTTTTTCTTTACATCGCTTTCTATTTGCATGCTGACTGGGATGTGGAGTAGTGCCCTCAGGCACGTCCTCTATAGGGTCCAATCAACAGCAACCATCATTAGACTTTTTGGATTCCCAAGTGTAACCAACCGAGACTGATATTATCCATCTCATTTTTGCTCTCTCCTTAAGTCTTCTGCCAGTTGGCTTCACTTGAAGAATCCATCTTGTGATTCTTTCCTGCTGCGTTCTAACTACATATCCAAAGTACCAGAGCAGTAACCTCTCAATGTGGAGAAGAAGTGGCTCAACTCAGAGAAAATCCCTGATCTGCAAGCAGCACATCTCTATCAAGTATCATTATTTCAGAGATCCTTTGGAGGAATTTCTTTTTTTGTTTACTTAAATTCTGGATGATGCAGCCTTAGATATACATACAGATAGGATGATGACAGCTATAAAGGCTTTACTCATAGGTCTGCTCAAATACAGGTGACCTTGGGCGAGACAGTAATAGCAGAAATTCAATGCTTTAAATCAGGGGTTTTCAAACTTTTTGACTTGCGGACCCCTTTATATTTCAGGCTTTACCTTAGGGACCCCCTTATAAACGCTTGTGAAATTTATACATAAATATTTGCTTAAAATAACATATATTTTTACATTTATTTATTTAACAGTATTTAACAAATAGGTTTATTGTCAATTCAAAGAATTCGATTAAAAAGCATATATAAAATCAAATTGCCCATAAAAAGTATTTGCTGTCCACGGACCCCCTGTCTTGTCCTTGCGGACCACAGTTTGAAAACCCCTGCTTTAAATGCGCAACTTTTGAGATTATTGATATCACAAAAGTAGTGTGGCTGTGTAGTTAACAAACTTGCTTCCCAACTATATGGTCTTGGGTTCAGTCCCACGGTGTGACACCTTGGGCAAGTGTTTTCTACCATAGCTCTGGGTTGAACAAAGCCTTGTGTGTGGATTTGGTAGGAGAAACTAAAAGAAGCCTGCCATGTATAAGTGTGTGTGCGTGTGTGTACTATTGTCTAGACATTATGTGATGTTTGTAAACGAGTATTATTATCATCCCCACCATACAAGTGATGTTCATTCCCAGTCTTTTGTGACATTTTCTTGTCTGGAAAGAGATAAGGGTTGGCTGTAGAAAATCTTCCTCTGTAGAATCTGTTTGACTCATACAAGCATAGAAAATTAGATGCTAAAATGATGTTGTGTTTATCATGAATTGATCTGTGGTTATGTAGGTTAGCAATCAGTCAAAAGATTCTGCTTGTACTGCAACAACTGGACACAGCAACCACCCACAATGCTCAGCTATCCAGAGTGCCCCGACTATTGCTCATGCTTACATGACTGTGCTTTGAGCGTGTGCATTTTTTACATAGATTTATGTACTCATAGCCATCAACATGGGACCAGTAAACAGAAAAAAAAAAAACAGAGATGATCATAAAAATATATGATGGTGGAATCTTTGCTACTATGAGCCATGAGTCTATCAGTTCTTCCATTTACAAAGTGCATGGAAATAATTCGTCGAGTTGTCGTCATCATTTAACATATGTTTTCCATGCTGACATGGGTTGGATAGTTTGACAGGAGCTGCCCAGGCTCCATGTCTGTTTTGGCATGGTTTCTATGGCTGGATGCCCTTCCTAATACCAATGAACTCTACAGAGTGTACTGGATGCTTCTACAGTGCTGGCATGGGTGCTTTTTACATGGAACCAGCAACCACGAGCCCATAAGGTTAGGAATGCTCAGCTGGAAAGGGATGCAGGGAACAATCCTGTATGCAAGGACAACAATGCTTTTACTTAGCTTGGTGTGTCTTTTGAAGCACAGTAAACCATCAGGAGCTTTGGTTCTCTGTCATCCCTTCAGTGAGTCCCAACATCCATAGATCTTTTCTCACCCCTTTGTCCCATGTCTTCCTGTGTCTACCCCTTCCACATGTTTCCTCTACAATTTGAAACTGGCATCTCTTGATGCAGCTGTCTTCATTCATACAACCAAACCACCAAGATAAACAAAGATAGATGTACAGGGTGGTCCAAAAGTAGGTTTACAGTTATTGGGTAGGCACTTTAAATTTCTTTTAAAACATGTTATTATATTTAAACCTCATCTTCATCATCATCATCGTTTAACGTCCGCTTTCCTGCTAGCATGGGTTGGACGATTTGACTGAGGACTGGTGAGCCAGATGGCTGCACCAGGCTCCAATCTGATCTGGCAGAGTTTCTACAGCTAGATGCCCTTCCTAATGCCAACCACTCTGAGAGTATAGTGGGTGCTTTTACATGCCACCGGCACAGGGGCCAGTCAGGCGGTACTGGCAATGGCCATGCTCAAATGGTGTTTTTTTACGTGCTACCTGCACAGGAGCCAGTCCAGTGGCACTGGCAATGACCTCACTTGAATGTTTTTTCACGTGCCAGTAAGGCAACGCTGGTAACAATCACGCTCAAATGGTGCTATTTACATGCCTTCTATCTTACAATTAACTAAATTGGCATAGAATAATGATTTCATATTTTTTTATAATTAAGTTCTAAACTGTTAAAATATGAATGCGAAAGAAACAGTTGAATAACTGTAAACCTACTTTTGGGCCACCCTGTATATAGTAATTTCATTGTAAGACAATGTGGTAAGAACCTTATGTGGCTGATAAGTTTTGATAAAAATACCTTTCTCTGCTAATTTCCTCTGCTGGTTGCTATAATGACAGTCAGGTGGGTGGAGGGTTTTGGTTTTTGATTTTTGCTTCTTTGGAGTCCACATGAAAGGCACAGGTATAACTTTGAGATCTTCAGCAGGACATGATTTGGGAGCAATTTGGATTTCACCTGGTGCTGACAGAAGAACATGGAATAAATAAGAATGAAAAGTATATAATTATAAAAATAAAAAG
>NC_068985.1:15503895-15509701 GCF_001194135.2 Octopus bimaculoides
CGTTAAACGATGATGATGATGTGTATATGTTTGTGTTCGTCCCCCCCCCTAACATTTCTGCCAGCTTGCTGCCTTAAAAATGGACATTAGAAGATGATGATGATGATGATGATGATGATGATAAAATGACTACATAAAGAAAACAATAATACTTACAAGTGGGTTTGATACTTGTTTTGCTGTATGATGTAGTACACTCAGCAGTAGTTTGATACTTGGTATTATTTTCAAGATTAGGGGATGTCTGCACAGCTACTGATATTTTGCTCATCTCGGCTTGGCTAGCAGAATAATTAAGGTTAGCATCACAGACAGTGAGAGGTGAGGGCACCATGGTTGTTGCATCTTGTTTTGGGAGGACTTTTCTAATAGGTTTTCTTTTATCCGAAACCTCACTGAAAGTTGGTGCTTCCATAAAGTGACGATCATCTCCTTTCGGTTGTCTCTCAGTAGACTGACCTTTCACATTATGCTTGCTTGGAATGTGGTCAACAGTTAGGGACGATGTTCCAAATTTTGATTCAGTGCTCCTGGCAGTGTTCCTTGAAGTGAAGTTAGTAGAAGTTACTCGATATGGCCGTTTAGGGTGTTTAAGCCTTGAGCTGTGCCTAGGCTTTGAAGTCAATCTTTCATTGCAAGCTCTGCATTTACCACAACATTGAGAATACACAGGGATCTTTTTGGATGAAGATTGCTCAGTTGATTCCATTGTTGAATTAGTCATGCATGTTGCAGTGGATGTTGTGGACAAGCTATTCATTTCTGAAGCCAAAATGAGATCATTCATTTGTCGTGTTACTAAAATGCTGGTCAGTTTATGCAGTTTCTCTTCACTGGCTTTGTCTCGTTTCTTCATTAGCTCACATTTCTGACGCTGCTTTTCAATCTTTTTCCTCAGTTTGGCAATCATTGGGTCAAAGGAACCACTATAAACAATATTGGCATTCTCTCTTTCTTCAGCACAATATGAACCAGACATCGTTTCAACATTTTCTGAAAGACTGTAAACTGACTCAGCGCCACTTGTAACCGAACTCTGAGTAGAATCATCAACCTCTCGGAGCTTCTGCTTCAACAGTGATTGCTTTTGTAGTTCTAGATTTTGTTCAGCTCTTTCAGCTTGCTGCTGTCTTTTTTCCTCCAACAAGTTGATTGAACGACGCACCAATGCCTGAGTTGGATTTTTTACAAGGTGCTGTATCTGTTCCAAACGACTGCTGTCAAGACTGTTCTCAGGAGAAGGTGGTGCTGCTTGTTGCTTAAATTTCTGCCACAACAAGTCAAGTTCCTGGGCTGATCGCGAAATTCTAAAAGCAAATAGAAAGTTTAAAGTATCTATGAATAACGTTGTATAAGTTTTAATGAAATAACAAATACAGCGATGCATGAGGCAGATATTGGAATCTAATCAACGACATTTTGCTGACTGTTCAGTCTTCAACTTCTCTGGTTACTCTAGTAGAAACACAGATACCACTATTCTTACTTAGCAACGCTAAACACAGCCATGCATACCCAACTGTAAAACTTGCACTTTGACAATTCATGCAAAACATCTAAATTTTCAAAAAGCCATCTGAGGAGGGGGAAAAAAAAAAGGAAAGGCACATATCTTGGAAGGTAAAGACTACAAAATCTATGGTAATAAGCATATACATACCATATTTGCCACTAAATTAGCAACGTGCCAACGTATGTGTGTGTGAGAGAGAGAGAGAGAGAGAGAGAGAGAGAGAGAGAGAGAGAGAGAGAGAGAGAGAGAGAGAGAGAGAGAGAGAGAGAGAGCAAGGTGAAGGGATATCCAAGTCAAAATTACTCACCTCTGGCTATAAGAATCCTGTCTTGAAAGTTGACTCTTGGTTGGTTCTGTTGGTTTGTAAGTCTGAAATGAAACACAAGATCTTTGTGGTAGATTAAGGAAATTACAGGCTTAGACATTCAGTTATTGTGATTCACTCCACTCCAGGAGTGGAGAATAATTATCAAAGAAACTGATGGAGTGGCAGTAGATTGAAAGTACTGAAGGACTAGTTGATTTCATTTAATGAGCAATCCATAAATATAGTAACATTTAAACATCAACAAAAGAATTTGATTTTCTTTGTTAATAGAATGTTTCGCTATAGATAAGTGGTTCTAAATCCTTTGGACTTTGAGGCACACACATCATCATCGTTGTTCCAATATCTGGTTTTCCATGCTTGTATGGGTCAGATGGAATTCATTGGGGAAGATTTTCTATGGCCATATGCCTTTCCTGTTGCCAACCCTCACCTCTTTCCAAGCAAGGCAATATTTCCCCCATGGCCAGACATGCTTTTCATGGAAGACTAGAAATAAACAACATCGCTTGTATGACAGTGAGGCTCATTTACAACCATCACATGATGTCAAGACAATGATACACACACACACACACACACTAGGTTTCTTTGGTTTCTGTCTACTCATAAGGCTTTGGTCAGCCCATGGCTAGAGTGGAAGACACTTGTCCAAAACATTATCAAAAATAACTAAAGCTCAATTTGAATAGAATTCACTAAAATCCAACTTACCACACACATATCACTTCTAAAAATTACTTGTTCCCCATTAGGCAAGTTGTGACCAGTCATGGTAAGATCTCCCCAGGCTTGCTGCATCCCAGTTTCTTCATTTTTAGCCAATGCAAGTACAAGTGCATCTGAATCGTGGCTGACGAAATGTGAACTTTCTATAGTCTTGCTGCTTGATGTCGCTGACTCCGGGTCAGTGCTGAAGTCACTGGGTGTCTCAACTGTTGTTACTGATTCGAAAGACGACTGTTTGTAGCTGTTGGCATCTCGTTGTATGCCATGCACAACAGTGGTTTCCTTATGTTTAACGCCTTGTAAATCAAGACCTTCATGACGGCCATTTCTGTGTCTCTGACAGCCTTTGCTTTTTGTGGGATCAAATTGTTCTTTTGAGCTGGAATTTTTTCTGAACGATTCGAGCTGATCAGAAGACACATAATCAACTTTTGATGCAGTATGATGTACTTCATTTGGATAGTTTGATTCCGAAAGCTTCTTTGAATCAAATCTAGAATAAGTATCCTGACTGTCAACCCAGTTTCTCCTGGTTTCTCTGTAAGAGGATGTGCTCTCTTTTATTTCTTGTTTACTTTTAGTCTTCATTTTATCCTTGTCATTCTACAAAAGAAATTAAAAGCAAGAAATATAAATAATTAATAGAATTTTCAAAGCAAAACTTCAAAGCCATAGAATAGTAGAGAGAGCAGAGGCAGTAAATATCAGATATGATGATGATCATCATCGTTTAACATCCGCTTTCCATGCTGGCATGGGTTGGACGGTTTGACTGAGCACTGGTGAGCCAGAGGTTGCACCAGGCTCAGTCTGATCTGGCAAAGTTTCTACAGCTGGATGCCCTTCCTAATGCCAACCACTCAGAGAGTGTAGTGGGTGCTTTTTACGTGCCACCGGCATGAGGGCCAGTCAGGCTGTTCTGGAAAGAACCATGCTCAAAAAGTGTTTTTTACGAGCTACCTGCACGGGAGCATGTCCAGTGGCACTAGCAACGACCACGCTCGAATGTTGTCTTTCACGTGCCACCGGCACATGTGCTGGTAACGATCAAGCTTGAATGGTGCTTTTCACATGTCACCATCACGAGAGCCAATCCGTGGCCCTGGCAACGATCACGCTCGGATATGCTCTTAACGTTCCACTGGCATGAGTGCTGTCTCACTGTAAGCTGTTTGGTATAGCTGTGTCATTTAGAAATTCACTTTGTAATCATTTTGTTCCAGGTTCAATCCCACTGTACAGCACCATGGGCATGTGTCTTCTACTATTGCCTCGAATTAACCCAAGCTTTGTATTTGAAATCTGGCTGGAGGAAACTGTGTAGAAGCCCTCAGATGAACTGTAATTGTTCTGGGATGGTAGACTTAATAATCTGTCACCCAATTTAAGCCCATTTCCGGTGCTCTTGGGTGCTTTTAGCAGAATCCACTCTACTGTAAATATTCAAACCAGGTCTCTGGCTTTTCCCTTGCTTTCTCCGATTAGTCTTGAAAGCCATGTATGAGGGCTTCTCTTCCATCTCTGACTAAGACAAGAAATTAGGTCAGTGGTGGTGGTGTTGGTGGGGCAATAAAGAGGGAGTGCAAAGAAAGCTGAGATTCCTATATTAGCTGATGAAGGAACAAATAAAGATGAGAATAGCATAGGCGTGGCTACATGATAAGAACTTGCTTCCTAACTATATGGTTCTGGGTTCAGTTCCAGTACATGGCACCTTGGGCAAGTGTCTTCTATTATATAACCCTGGGCCAGCCAAAGCCTTGCATGGATTTGGTAGACAGAAACTGAAAGAAGCTCGTTGTATGTACGTGTATTTGCTACTGTCCCCATGCCTTGACACTGCATGATAGATGCAAGTGAGTGTCACCATCATGCAAACATTCCTCATCATCTTCGTTTAACGTCTGCTTTCCATGCTAGCATGGGTTGGACGATTTAACTGAGGACTGGTGAAACCAGATGGCTACACCAGGCTCCAATCTGATTTGGCAGAGTATCTACAGCTGGATGCCCTTCCTAACGCCAACCACTCTGAGAGTGTAATGGGTGCTTTTACGTGCCACCGCCATGAGGGCCAGTCAGGTGGTACTGGCAACGGCCACACTCAAATGGTGTTTTTTATGTGCCACCTGCACAAGAGCCAGTCCAGCGGCACTGGCACGATCTCGCTTGAATGTCTTTACACATGCCACCAGCACAAGTGCCATCACGATTTCGCAAACATTGTCCTTCATTTTTCTATCTTCTGTGAAAGCACATCTAAACACAGAGTAAAACTACCTCACTTGAAAACAAGTGAGGACAGGCAACAGGAAGGGAATCTGGCTGGAGAAAAATCTGTCATGACAAAATTCCATCTGATATGTGCAAGCATGAAAAAGTGGACATTAAAAGAAAGATGATGAAGATGATCAGAATGAATGAATGAGTGAACAAATGAACATTGATGTGGTTATGCTTACCAATGTAGACCGTTCTTGAATAGTTGAAAGCAAAGGGTTGTCAGTTGTGTTAGATTTCTTTTTACCAGGAGCACGACTATAAATACCAGGTATAGAAGGGCCATCAGGTCGAGAACCAAGAAATTCTTTCTGAATATGTGGTCCAATAGCATCATCAGAACCTAAAAATGTACCAAAATGAAAGCTGAATTATTTACCTTAAGAGTCTTTAAGAGAGAGAGAGAGAAAAAGAAAAAAAAAATTGCAACCATTTTATCATACAAACATGGCTGAGATGATTTTATTTCCAAATTTTGATATTTGTATACAATTAGAACATACTGGTACACATGCTCTGCCAACAGGTAGAATAGACTGGTGCAAAAAGTGCCAGTAAGGCGACGCTGGTAACGATCACGCTCAAATGGTGCTATTTATGTGCCACTGGCACGGAAGCCAGACAGCTGCTCTGGCAGTGATCCCACTCGGACGGTGCTGTTAGTGCTCCACTGGCATGGGTGCCAGTCATTGAATTTGGTTCAATTTTGATTTCACTTGCTCCAACAGGTCTTCGCAAGCAGAGTTTAGTGTCCAAGAAGGAAAGGTATGCATAAGTGGGCTGGCTACACCCCTGGTAAAGGCCACAGGTTATGGTCTCACTTGTCTTGCTGTGATCGTTACCACTGTTGCCTTACTGGCACTTGTGCTGGTGGCATGTGAAAAAACATTTGAGCGAGGTCGTTGCCAGTGCCGCTGGATTGGCTGAAGTGCAGGTGGCACGTAAAAAAAGACCAT
>NC_068985.1:15509711-15513331 GCF_001194135.2 Octopus bimaculoides
TTGAGCGTGGCTGTTGCCAGTACCGCCTGACTGGTCCTTGTGCTGGTGGCACATAAAAGCACTCACTACATTCTCAAAGTGGTTGGCGTTAGGAAGGGCATCCAGATCAGATTGGAGCCTGGTGCAGCCATCTGGTTCGCCAGTCCTCAGTCAAATCGTCCAACCCATGCTAGCATGGAAGGCGGACGTTAAACGATGATGATGATGATGATGATGAATAAATAGGGACTGCATTTAACAATAAGAACAGCAGCAATAGTCGCCGTTGCCGCTGCTGTTTTCTAGGATTAAGAATAAGCTAAGGAACAGCAGCTCTTACCTGTGTCTCCACTTTCCATTGTTGTTGTTGTGGCAGTGGTTATAGTGCCACTATCACTCACAGAAAATGGTGGAAATCCTGAAGCTCCAGTGTAATACCAATCTTGAGACCCTGGAGGTCTGAAAGAAAGAGGAAAACTAATTTTAATTTGAAATATGTAAACATAAAAGTGAAAGCATGTCATAAAAGTTATCAGGTTGTATAACATTCATTAATACTTATATATACACACACATACATATATATCATAATCATCATCATCATTTAATGTCCACTTTACATGCTGGCATGGGTTGAACGGTTTGACAGGAGCTGGCTAGGCAGAAGACTGCACCAGACTTCTGTGTCTGTTTTGGCAGGGTTTTTACAGCTGGATGCCCTTCCTAACACCAATACCCAGCAGAATACATATGAGTTTAATGGTTTGATAGGATCAGATGGGCCTAAGGACTGCATCCTTCTCTAATATTTGCATTGCTTTCTATGGTTGGATACCCCTCCAAATGCTCTCCACTCTACAGAATGTACTGGGTGCTTTTTTTTTCATGCCACAAGCAGTAGTGAAATTGCTATGCACCTTGTAAGACTAGTGGGACTGCAGTAGAGAGGGAGGTGGCTCTATGCTATGAGATGTGGGGTTAAAATATGAGAGAAGGGACCAGAACATAAAAGTTTCCTTGTAGAGGAGCTGCATGGTTACTCATATTATATGCATACATTCATATATACATCATCATCATCCTCATTTTATATCTATTTTCCATGCTGGCATGGATTAGACAGTTTGATAAGAGCTAGTAAGGCTAGAGGCTGCACCAGACTCCATTGTCTGTTCTGGCATGGTTTCTATGGCTGGATGCCCTTCCTAACACCAATTACTTTACAGAGGATACTGGTTGGTTGCTTTGTATGTGGCACCAGCATTGACAGGGTCACCGAGTAACTTGCAAGACTAAAACCCCACTCACAAATACACAACAATAACAGATGCACCATCTCCTTTCTCTGTTTTTCACAGCTACAATAGTCTCTGCACACCCTTGCCACCTGAGGCCACTTGTCTTTCCTACTCTTGGTCACTCATACCGCCCAAACCTCACACTTACCTTTGTGTAATTCTTTCTCCTTACAGATGTCAATTTACACCTTTTTAGGGTGAACATAAATGAAACTGATCTCACTAGCCTGGACACAGCATTTCCTGGAAACTAAACTATATATAAAAAAGATGCACCAGTAGTTCTGAACTCTTTTACTAGTAATAACCGTGAAGGCCCGTGGCTTAGTGGTTAGGGCATTCGGCTCACGATCGTAAAGTTGTGAGTTCGATTCTCGGTGATGCGTTGTGTCCTTGAGCAAGACACTTTATTTGACATTGCTCCTGTCCACTCAGCTGGCAAAAATGAGTAGTACCTGTATTTCAAAGGGCCGGCCTTGTCATGCTGAATATCCCTGAGAACTACGTTAAAGGTACACGTGTCTGTGGATTGCTCAGTCACTTGCACGTTAATTTCCTGAGTAAGCTGTTTCATTGATCGTATCAGCTGGGACCCTCATCGTCGTAACCGATGGAGTGCTCTTATATATACTAGTAATAACCTCCCGTTTGTTGCGTCAATTTTTAACCATGATTTACTCATGCTCACACTTTCTTCCTCTCTCTATTTTATGTAATTCTTGTTTCTGGTGGATAAACACACACACACACAAGCACATGCAGGGAAAGACATGCATGACTTGTTGCCTATAAAGCAGACTGAGTAGAAACTTACTTGTAAGGCCTCAAGGTCCAAGTCTTCTGTGATAAGGTACTACTATCTGACCCAGATGGTGATGGGTTCAGCTTGCTCTGGGAACTGGTTTCTCTTGGGTCGCAGCTGCTGCTATGATACATATCTGGTGACTCCTGATTGTTCTTGGCTTCTTCAGAATCTGTTAAGTTATCTAAAAGAACAGCATCCGCTGTTTGAAAGAAAACAAAAAAACAAAATAAATTTACTTTTGAAAAATAATGGGGGCAAAGTGTGATGGTTATGAAGTTAAGTTATTAGATTATTAATTACCATATTTTAATACTCTTTTACTCTTTTGCTTGTTTCAGTCATTTGACTGTGGCCATGCTGGAGCACTGCCTTTAGTCGAGCAAATCAACCCCAGTACTTATTTTTTGTAAGCCTAGTACTTATTCTATCGGTCTCT
This sequence comes from Octopus bimaculoides, assembly GCF_001194135.2. Classification (NCBI taxonomy): domain Eukaryota; kingdom Metazoa; phylum Mollusca; class Cephalopoda; order Octopoda; family Octopodidae; genus Octopus; species Octopus bimaculoides. The sequence goes on from NC_068985.1 coordinate 15,512,230, forward strand.
TTTGCTGAACCGCTAAGTTACAGGATGTAAACACACCACCATCGGTTGTCAAGCGATGTTGGGGGGACAAACACAGACACACAAACATATACACACACATACATATATACGATGGGCTTCTTTCAGTTTCTGTCTACCAAATCCACTCACAAAGCTTTGGTCGGCCCGAGACTATAGTAGAAGACACTTGCCCAAGGTGCCACACAGTGGGAATGAACCCGGAACCATGTGGTTGGTAAGCAAGCTACTTACCACACAGCCACTCTTGCACCTAATGTGTATAAGGAACCCATTTTTGTCAAAAATTAGGTTAAAAAAATATGGGAGTTTCTTAAACAAGGATAGTATTATAATCCCTTACAAACCTTTTTTCCAAATTTTAAACCCCAGAGTTAGGGGGTTCCTTATATCTGTTAAAATACAGTATATTTTCAAGAGAAGAAATCTTACTGCTGCCTTGTACTGAGTACAGAACTCTCTTTAACTTAATCTCATCATCATCATCATTTAACGTCTGCTTTCCATGCTGGCATGGGTGGGATGGTTTGACAGGAACTGGCCAGGCAGAAGCTTGCACTAGACTTCTGTAACTATTTTGGCAGGATTTTTACAGCTAGATGACCTTCCTAACACCAGCCACCCAGCAGAGTGGTGCTTCTTCTAGTTTCCATCTGTCAAATCCACTCACAAGGTTTTGGTTGGCCCGAGGCTCTAGAAAAAGATGCTTCCTCAAAACGCCATGCAGTTGGACTGAACCCAGGACCATGTGGTTGGGAAGCAAACTTCTTATTTCTTTATTGCCCACAAGGGGCTAAACATAGAGGGGACAAACAAGGACAGACAAAGGGATTAAGTTGATAATATCGACCCCAGTGCGTAACTTGAACTTAATTTATCGACCCCGAAAGGATGAAAGATAAAGTCGATCTCGGCAGAATTTGAACTCAGAACGTAATGGCAGGCGAAATACCGCTAAGCATTTGAAAGCGGTGTGCTAACGTTTCTGCCAGCTCGCCGCCTTCAAACTTCTTACACATAGCCATGGATGTGACTTACTTTCTATACTTTCACCTGTTTTCAAACTGGCACTTATATGTGTCCA
>NC_068985.1:15513879-15532611 GCF_001194135.2 Octopus bimaculoides
TGGAAAGAAAACCAAAGCAAATGTAATGTAATCATTTATCTTAACCCATTACCTCCCATAATTCCATTAACTGGAATTTTTTTTTATGAAACTTTGATTTCTAGCATAAAACAGCCTTAGAAACACGCTGGAATGATCAAAATAACATTTCTAAATAACATTTTATATAGAAATAAGCGAGATGTTGGGTGAAAAATTAGCAAACCTCATTTGAATATCAGAAAAATATACCTAATATATATAGCAAAAAGGTTAGATATGTGTAAATATTGACAGATAATTATGAAATTTGTAATTTTTAAGTGATCTCATATGAGATCACTGGTAGGTAATGGGTTAATGATGGGTTAAAGTCAAGCAGAATAAAAGTCTGAGAAACAAACTGAAAAATTGTTTATATTGCCTATCAATTGATTTTTATGATTTTTCACATTAACATGTGTCAGACAGATCTACTTCAGCCAGTATCTTCAAACATGCAACAATCCTTCATCATATCTTTTTTTTTTTTTGAGTTCAACATCCAGAGATCACTCCTCACTACTTCTTCCCACAGGCTCTTAACAATACAGCCATGCCTGTGCGTATTTTGGCTTGAGATAATCATAGTACAGCATTAAACAAAAAGATTTTATACGTACAAGAGAATATGATAAATTCATCATCACCATTATTATTCAAAGTTCACTTTCCCATGTTCGTGTGAATTGGACAGGTTTTGTGAAGTAGCATTCTATGGTAAAGACTCCCTTCTATCACAAACCTTTTTAGTTACATTTCACATCATGTAAAGAGACTAGAAATTGCATTCATTACTGGCCTCAACCCCAGCCACTCTATAGATTAGTTTTAATTTCAGAAATACAGATTAAATGGAACATTATTTTCACAAATTTAACATATTTGTCTGTTATTGTTGTAATTTGTTGGCTTTCCAACCAATTTTTATCAACCAGGCCGACTGGAGCAAGCATATGGGAAAGCCATGAAGATCTCTGATAGGTGGCTGTAGCTATAGTTTCATGCCATGAAGTAGATGAGAGAGATATCCACCTCCATTTGATTATGTGCCAGTCTATAGCAGGAAATATACCCACATGTTTTTATAACTATTTCAGGCAACTAAGTGAAATGAGGCATAGCAATTATCTGCAGTAGATATGGATTCACAAACTAAGCATTGGTAGTCCAGTCTCCATGTTCTATCATTTCAACTTTATATTTTGCTAAGTGGTATAACATAAGGGCCTTAATTTTAAGCATTAAACAATTGACCATGTATTCATATTTCATATCATACTGTATTTCCCATTCTTGACAGATGCAAGCTTATTTGTGAAATCAAATGAGCAATACACATTATTATCATCATTTAACGTCCACTTTCCATGCTAGCATGGGTTGGACGATTTGACTAAGGACTGGTGAGCCAGATGGCTACACCAGGCTCCAATCTGATCTAGCAGAGTTTCTACAGCTGGATGCCCTTCCTAACGCCAACCACTCCAAGAGTGTAGTGGGTGCTTTTACGTTCCACCGGCACGAAGGCCAGTCAGGCGGTACTGACAACGGCCATGCTAAAAATGGTGTATTTTACGTGCCACCTGCACGCGAATGACAAATCTATTTGTTTAGAGATATCTTTCCAAAGAAAAACAAGATACACACACATTTATGTCTTACCTTGAGTTTATACACAGGCCATCACCTGAGGATGCAGGTATTGAATTATGTGCAGAAATTATATGCGAAAAGTTAGTACTGTTGCTGCCAACATTACTTTCCATGGGTAATTCATATTTAGAAAGTAAAGAATGAATTTGTGAATCTTCTCTGCTTTTGTAAAATTCAAATAAATCTCTGTTAGTATTAAGTGAGGCTGGCAAAGAGTGTGGATATTGATTTTTCGGTGAGACACCAACAGAAATTTGTTCACTTGTCGTACCAATTCTAGTAGGCAATGAGCATGTTAACTGACTATGCTTCACATTTCTCTCGTAATCTTGTTCAAGATCGGCTGATAATCTATGCAAATCCCTTTTCAATGAGTCACTGTCAGATGAACTACTTAGCATTTCAGAAGAGTTTCTTGGTTTAGTTCTGTAGGTATTTCTCTTCTGTGCCAATGATGATACTTTTTGTTTCTGAAATTCTTCTAAAGAGTGAGACCTATTGATTGAATTACGTGGTCTAACAGAAGGATCAGCGTTTAGAGATTGATTTAGAAAGGATGACTTTTGGAAACTTTCAGATCTATGTAATACGGGGCTTTGGTATTTATCCAGTATCTTATTAGTTATATTTCCAGAGGAATTATCATTTGAATTTAATTCAGTATGTTGGAGCATTGTGGGAGAAGCTTTAGGTTTTAAGAATTCATAATCAACACAATCTTCAGAAGTGGCTGAGTGATTTGGCACAGTTTCCTTAAATGTCGACAAATATGCTGGTTTGTTTGGCAGATTACTTTTTGAATTGGAAGGGCTATAGTTCTTAGAATTATTTTCCTGGCTTCTTGGGAATGGTTCAGGGTTTGACATATCAAAGTTATTAAAAGTCTGAGATAAAGATGACTTTGAGAAAAACAACGTTGAATGTTTGGCATTAGTGTCTTGGCAGCGTTCTTTTGCAGGAGAATCAAAATCTGTCATGTTTGACCAATCAAGACATTTACGAACATCATCTTCAGGGAACTTAGTACTGTTTAAACTGTCACAAGTTGGATTCTGGAAAACCTCGTTTGTTTCAGAATTAGGGGAGTTTAACTGATTTCTAATAATATCTTCAGGTCTCTTCAAATCACCTGTAGTATATAATGAGTCTTTACAAGACAAATCAACTGGTTTTGAATTATTATTCTTGCCATTAACACCTGTAAAGTCATTGTTTGATTTTGAATGAAGGCCAGAAGTAACTAACTGAGAAACATTTGATATTTTAGATGCTAGGCTTGTTGCAACATAATTATCAGGGGCTTTTAAACCTTGAATAAGCGGTTGATTAAAATTCGGTTTCTGCAAGGATTCATTCAAAGAATTTATCTTCATTGATTCTTTAGAAACATTCTGAACTTTATTTTCAGAATTTGATTTCAGTAATGGATCAAAATAATCAAAATCCTCTGGAGGTTCTATTGAGGCTGTCTGATTTATTAATGGTCCATTATCAACTTTTTTATCTAACTTTGGCATTATTGTAGAAGACTTATCCTCCATTAATCTAGGTTCAGTTTCGGTCTCAGATGAAGAATTTAGTTCAAAACTGGCCTTTGGGAAAAAACCCTCTTTGGGACGAACATTCTGCAAACAACTCATCTTGGGGATATCATAAGAAGATTCTTTAGATAATAAACGCTCTACACGTAAACTGAGATCATCTTTTAATTCCAAGCTATCATTTGCTGGTGGCTGATTATAAGGACTTTGGCTTGAAGAACTATTTGGAACACTGCTGGACTGTGAAGAAGAAAATGATGTTGAATAGGATTTGTTCTGTAACTTTTGGTTATCATTCTTGGAAGACCCTGAACATTTAAAAAACTCCTTAAAAGACATAACATTTTTCAGAGAAGTATCTTCATTTTGCCAAGAAAGATGAAGGCTTTCAAAGGTTTTCTTCTCCTCCTTAGTGTTAGCCAGAGGCAAAGGAAGACTAAGTGAAGTGTTTTTCTCACTTGGAGATAAATTCTTAAAATCAAATTTGGACAAATCTGAATTTGGCATCAATCCTGAAGAACCTTGGTTGTCTTCAATTGGAAGTCTTGGTTCATTAAAATCAATCAAATCATTATCTTCAGTGGACAAATTTTTCAATGGGCTCCAATTATCACTGATTCCCAACTGCTTTTTTTCTATGCTCAGGTTCTCATTGAGATCATGCTGAAGATCTATAAGATCTTGCTTCAGTTGACTGAAACTTGTGTCTTGACTTTTTGCAGAGGCACCATCAGTTATTGCTGAGTTTTTGTTGGAATTTATGGATGTGTTAGCATAAAGCAAAGAGGATGTATGTTTGTGATGAGATGACTGGTGCAGGACATCTGACTTGAAATGAGCTGAGGCTGAAGTTTTACATTCAAGATAAGCTGTACGACAGAGTAGATTATTTACTTGCCTTCCAAGTGAATCTGAATCTTGAGATCCATCATAATCAAACAGCCTACTTGAGTTGCTATCATACTGTGTAGTATAATCTTTACTTGATGACGATGACAAAGTAATATTTGGGAAATTCTCAGACATAGCAGCAGATGTAGAAACCAACCTCTTCTGTTTGTAATTAGTTTTGTTGGGCAAAACTTCAGAAGTTTTCTCTTGTTGAGCTGAGTTACTTGAATGGCTTCTTGATGCCAGATTAGTTTCAAGGAAAGAATTAGATAAATCTACAGAAGTGACATTTTCATTTTGTTTACAACATTCCTTTTTAGAGGGGCTTATTTTGCCTTGCTTATGTGTATAAGAAGAATTCATATTTTGAAAACTAGTAGGGTTTGTTTGCGGTGGAGTGACAATTCCTTCTGAGCTGGGCATTGTTCCTCGGCCTGACTCAGTCAAAATGTTAGATAATCTGGAGTCATTTTTCTCTCTGGAAACAGCATGTGTTTGTTTAGAAGTATCAGCATTGACAACGGAATGTGGAGAATATGAAAATTGTGTCTGATTAGAATCATCTGAAATATCTTTAGAGTATGATTCCACAAGTTTTGAAGCCATTCGTATAAGCTCATCAGTGTCATCTTCTTCTGTGTCTACATTTCCAGAGCTATCTTTTGGCTGTAAAAGAGAAGCCGATGAAGATTTTGGCTGCCTTAGACAACTGGTAGAACTTAAAATGGAAGATTCTCCAGACAAAATATTTCCATCAAAATTTGAAGGATTCTGCTGAGTTAAACTGGCTGGAATTTTGATAGAAGAACTCTCTGAACCATAAATGAATCGCTCAGACGTATCATTCAAACCTCTTTCAAGTGGTTCACTATTTTGTAGAAACCTTTTAGTTACGCAGTCCTCTTTTTCTAATTCATTAGAGGATCTAGACTTCAAGATTTGCTTATTTAAGTCAATAGATGCTTTTATTTGATCCACCTGGTTTGATATTGCTGCAAAGCTTTTCGTTAAACCTCTGATATCATCAAAACTGGCATGATTGTTAACATTCAAGCTGTCTAAAGACTGGGGAATGATGTTTGATTTATCTACAGATTTTGAAATATCATCTGTGCTACCCTGAATATCTGGATTTGGTCTTGTAAAACCTTTAGCTTCAATAAGCTCATGTTCTGTACTGGTTCTATACCTATTAGTATTAGTACTGTACAGTAAATTATCAGCATTTAGTAATTGTGCACTATTTACTTCCTCTGAAATATTTTCTGGTTGGTCTGATTCTAAATCAGATATCTTATTCTTTGTTCTGTAAATATATTTGGATTTCTTAATCCTGCCACTCTTAGCTTCTCGTTCTAGAAATTCAGAATCGGCTCCAGTTGGAAGTAATCGTTCTTGTTCTGCAATAGGCAAGGAATAATCAAAATCTTTTTTTAATGTTTGGTTGTTTGTTGGTTCCTCATCACTGTCACTAAAAGACAGGTGAACTGCTCCTGGATTCAAGCTTTGTCCGTTGGACTCAGATCCAACTGGTGCAGAATTCTCTCTTATACATGGATCAAATACACTTCTGTGAGTCATTGAAACTTTATTACTTGCTGAAAAGTCTGTGACGTTACTACTCTGGCCTTCAAGTAACAAGAAACGATCTCTACTTTCACTGTAATTCTCAAGTGCAAAAAGGCTTCCTGCATTTTCTTGAGCATCACCCAAATCTTCATCAATTTTCTCATTATCTTTGGCAGTATTAGATGTCAATGGTAACAACTTTAAACGCTCATTAACAGACATATAATCTGTTACTGAAGACAAATTGCTAGCAAATCCTGTGGCATTAGTTGAACTATTAACACTACTTGTTGCATCAGTAGCATTGGTGGGAATCTCATTGTTGCCATCAAGATGGTCATCCTTAATCTGGTACTGGATCTTTTGGTCTGTCGAAGAATCAATTATAATTGGGTCTAACGAGCTGGTGATGTTGTCTTTCATTTTATGACTGACTGCTGTCTGATTTGTTACTTCGTTAACTTTTGTAGTTGATATTGGGGCAGATAAAGATCGGTGTGACTTTGAAAGGTCTTGTCCCACAGGTTCTGTTCGAACTAACAAGACTGGATCAAAGAGCGATGGGAGAGAATTCCTGTGATTAGGTGACAGGTTCAACAAATCAGTTTTGTCACCTTGTAAATTTGAAAGTTTCATTTCAAAAGAGGAAACCTGCATTTGCATTGACTTGGTACTAGGATACGGAAATTGTAAAGATTTTGGTTCTTTGGTAAGAGGGTTTGAGCCACTGCCTTGCAGACGTACATCATTTGCAGTGGCTCCAAGTACATTATTGGAACAATTATTGTTGCTTTGCTCATTAAGATGCTTATTGAATTTTGGTGGTCTGGACGTGTCAAGTGTCAAAGAATTACTTGTTTCAGTTGGTTTCTGCAAAATAGAGTTTGCATTTGATTTTAATGTATTAATTGTTGATTCGTCAGTAGATTCTATTGTGTATTGGGTTAGATTTCCAGTTTTCTAGAAAAAAAAAAAAAAAGAGAAAGGTATAAAAAGAATTAAATATTGGCTCAATATCCAATAAGTTGTAGGAAAAAAAACCCAAACCCCAGAAGACAGTAACCTCTGAATGGCTCTCATGCCAGTGGCATGTAAAAAGCACTAACCGATTGTAGCCATTGCCAGTATCTCGACTGGACCCAGAGTCGGTGGCACGTAAAGAGCACTATCCAAACGTGATCGATGCCAGGCCCACCTGACTGGCTCCTGTGCAGGTGACACATAAAAAGCACCCACTACACTCTCGGAGTGGTTGGTGTTAGGAAGGGCATCCAGCAGTAGAAACATTGCCAGATCAGCTTGGAGCCTGGTGCAGCCCCTGGCTCTCCAGACCTCAGTCAAACCGTCCAACCCATACCAGCATGGAAAACGGATGTTAAATGATGGTGATGATGATGATGAATGAAAGCTTCATCACTCCATTTGGTGAATGTCTATTCTGATCATTAATTTTATGCCCGTTTACAGACGAAATATTGATCTTTGTTTAGTAGACAATATTTATATAACTAAATATAATGTCAATAACAGCAGACAATAAATTAAATCTAATTAAAGACAAATACAAGAAAAATCTGTTGTAAATAATAGTGCTAGACTATGGCGATGTGGGTATTGCTGGAAAGCAGGCCACATAGTTTTGAGTTGGATTCAAATCTCATTTCACTGGGACCTGCTTGCTTGGCTTAAACCCTTTTAACACCAATCTCCTGTTTGTGATCAGCCATATAAAGTGTTCATATTTGGATTAAAATTCCTATCAAAATCCTGTTTCTACATGAATGGTAACATATAATTCCAATTGGACAATGTCAGCATAGAGAAAGCAAAGGAACCTCTACACAGTTGCACAAACAGCTTGAAACAGTGACCAAAATCTCCCTCCAAACACCAAACAGCACTGTCATCATCACCCTTGTTTTACTATCCATTTTTCCATGCTTGCATGGGTCAGACAGAATTCATTGAGTTAAATTTTCTATGGCTGGATGATCTTCCTGTCACCAATCCTCAACTGTTCTCAAGCAAGATAATATTTCTCTATGGTCAGACAGGCGGCACTGGCAATGATCACACTTGAATGGTGCTTTCTATGTGCTACCAGCACAGGTGCCAATCAGGCGGCACTGTCATTGGCCACAACAATGATTCCACTTGACTCAACAGGTCTTTGCAAGTACAGTTTATTGCCCAATGATTGAAGGGTACTCTTAAACAGGCCGGTTATGCTGCACTGGCATAAGCCACGGTTACGGTCTCACTTGGGTTGATACAGGGTTATTCAAAAAGAATGACCCGATTTCACTATGCAACACTTAACATATATGACAGGTTTCCTTCAGTTTCCATTTCCCAAATCCACTCCCAAGGCTTTCAATGGCCTGAGGCTATTGTAAAAACACTTGCTGAGGGAGCCACACAGCCGTGCTGCGGGACTGAACCTGAAACCATATGGTTGGGAAACCAACTTCTTAATCACACAGCTAAGCATGAGTATCAACGGAATGATATGAACCAAAACTTCTTACCTCAAATGTCTGAACTGGTTCAGGGTTTGTAGATTTAATTGGCGAGAGAATCTGGCCGTAACTGTTAAATAATACTCTTGAGAGCTGAGGCAGTTCTTTCGGCTTTTGTGTACTGCCGATATATGTTGATGTTGCCAGATTGGTGGTGCCTTGAGAGGCATTGCTATTCTCATTCCATTCTGAAGATTCCTCTAAGAGCGTGAACCAAGTCTGAAAAAAAAAAAAACACTCTTTGTAGTACATTTATAAGCATTCTTTAAATTACAATGTTTTCCTTTTATTATTTGTACAATGTCATTAAGTGGAGGCGCAATGGCCCAGTGGTTAGGGCAGCGGACTCGCGGTCATAGGATCGTGGTTTCGATTCCCAGACCAGGCGTTGTGAGTGTTTATTGAGCGAAAACACCTAAAGTTCCATGAGGCTCCGGCAGGGGATGGTGGCAAACCCTGCTGTACTCTTCCACCACAACTTTCTCTCACTCTTACTTTCTGTTTCTGTTGTGCCTGTAATTCAAAGGGTCAGCCTTGTCACACTCTGTGTCATGCTGAATATCCCCGAGAACTACGTTAAGGGTACACATGTCTGTGGAGTGCTCAGCCATTTGCACGTTAATTTCATGAGCAGGCTGTTCCGTTGATCGGATCAACTGGAACCCTCGACGTTGTAAGCGACGGAGTGCCAACAACAATGTCATTAGGGAAGTCAGTTCTCCAAATTGTACAAAGGATGCAAATATGGGAAGTTTGAATATGGTTATTTAACATGCTAGAAATAGCAACCAAATCTCCTTCAAATCACACCCTGCCATCAGCGTAGTTAAAGATATTCTTTCCATTTACAGGTTTCAATTACTGGACAGTGATCATGCAGGTACAGACCCCGCCAAAGGATTTTAGTCAATTATATTGCAGGTATGGCTGTGTAGTGAAGAAGCTCACTTCCCAAACATTTGGTCTTGGGTTCAGTCCCACTGCTTGGCACCTTGGATAAGTGTCTTCTACTATAACCCCATTTGACCAAGCCTTGAATGAATTTGGTAGATGGAAACTGAAAGAGGACTGTCATATATATATATATATGTGGGGGGGGGGGCATGTGTATATATTTGTCTTGGTATTATGTGATGATTGTAAATGAACATCACCATCATACAAGCAGTGTTTGTTTTCAGACTTCTATGAAAACATGTCTGGTCATGGGGAAATATTACCTTACTTGGAAACAGGTGAGGGTTGGTGAGAGGAAGGTATAGTGTATTTAGGGCCACAGTACTTAGCATACCCATTCTTTTTTCTTAAGTTATGTTGATAAGAAGTGATTTGAAAGATTTGACTGCTAATTTTAGCAGTAATTGACTGTGTAGAGCAGGGGTTTTCAACCATTTTTTATCCATGGACGGAGAGGGGGGAAGAAGTTGTGTGCTGGTTTACTTCAAGGGGAGCACAAAAGTCAATTTTTACAACTGGTGCCATGTAAAAGGCACCCAGTACACTCTGTAAAGTGGTTGGTGTCAGGAAGGGCATCCAGTTATAGAAACCTTTCTAAAACAGATACTGGAACTGGGTGCAACTCTCTTGCTTGCCAGCTGCCAATCCAGCCGACCCATGCCAGCATGGAAAACAGATGTTAAATGATGAGGATAATGATAAATGATTCACTGTTGTTAAGTTATTGTGAAATAGATTTGTGAACACTGATCAAGGAGGATAAACAGGGCTGGCTGGAAGTGTAAAGAAGTAGCTATATGTGGTGTCCATGGTTGATAGCAATTGTGAGTAGGTCATCAAGAGCGGGTTAGACCAACAATGAATTCCAGAGTTCACCTAGAGTTGATGAAATGGAGTTAACCCCTTTCCCTCCCCAATTAAAATAAATAAATAAAAAGACATACAAAAGGTGCAGGCATGGCTGTATGGCAAATTTCCTTCCCAACCACATGGTTCTGGGCTCAGTCCCACTGCATGGCACCTTGGGCAAGTGTCTTCTACTATAGCCTCAGGCCAACTGAATAAAGCCTTGTGAGTGGATTCGGTAGATGGAAACTGAAAGAAGCCCATCATATATATATATGTGTGTGTTTGTCTCCCATTACTGCTTGACAGCTGGTGTTGGTGTGTTTATGGCCCTGTAACTTATCAGTTCAGCAAAAGAGAACGATAGAATAAGTACCAGGCTTAAAGAATAAGCACTGGGGTCAATTCGTTTGAAACAAGTAAAAATATCAGTATAATACACCAATAATTTTTTTCTTGTCTCAGCCTTTCATTTAATTATAATTCACAACAGAGAACAACAAATTAGTGAAGGTTTTAATCAGTAAGAATGGCAGAAAATATCTTGTGGATGTTGGGATATCACCAAAAACTTGACATTGATTTAAATTGCCAAGACTGAGCCAGCCAGGAAACCCCAAGTGGCCTTCTCTAAGCTGCTAAGACTGCATTCCCAAATGACAATGAAATAAAACTGAGCCATTGAGAGAGATTCTTCATTGCAACTATCTTGAAGAAATGATAGCAAAATCTCCCTCAGAATAAATCTTACCATCTTGAAATCAGAAAGACACGTTAGATACTGTTATCCTCCACACATAGCGCCAGATGAAAGAATGAGATGCTCATAGCTGGAATGCTTTTATTGTAAGGTGACTTTCAGCTTTTAGAACACTGACAATGAAAATAGCTCGACTGGAAACTGAAGATCGCAAACTTCGATTGCTGGTAGCTTATCGTTCCATCCTTTGCAAAAACACTTAACTTTCAACATTATAGTTTGTTTAACCAAAGTAGTTACTATAGAGAAGGGGACACTGCCGCAACCAGATAAATATGAGGATGGCCACTTAGCAGCAGGATTAGAGTAGTTGACAAAAGCTTTACTCTATTCGTTCCAGCTCTTTACATTCCAAGTTCAAATCTTATCAACTTAGCCTCTCATTTTTCCGGAGCTTGATAACAATGAAATATCACTCGGTTATCGAGGCACTCTATCTACTGATAGTGTAGGCGCAATGGCCCAGTGGTTAGGGCAGCGGACTCGCGGTTTCGATTCCCAGACCGGGCATTGTGACTGTTTATTGAGCGAAAACACCTAAAAAGCTCCACGAGGCTCCGGTAGGGGATGGTGGCGAACCCTGCTGTACTCTTCCACCACAACTTTCTCTCACTCTTCCTGTTTCTGTTGTACCTGTATTTCAAAGGGTCAGCCTTGTCACACACTGTGTCACGCTGAATATCCCCGAGAACTACGTTAAGGGTACACGTGTCTGTGGAGTGCTCAGCCACTTGGACGTTAATTTCACGAGCAGGCTGTTCCGCTGATCGGATCAACTAGAACCCTCGACGTCGTAAGCGACGGAGTGCCAACAAGAACAACTATCTACTGATCTTTCAAAGGCCATTGCTTTCGACTCTATAGCAGAAGAAAAGTATGGTCACCGAAGCTGTGACAGAGCATGACAACTAATTATGAAGTTCTTTTAGAGATGAGGAATTATGTACATTATTTACATATGACGGATATTTGTCCTCATCTTGTTTGTTGTTAACACAACGTTTCGGTTGATATACGCTCCAGCCTTCATCACAGTGTATATCAGCCGAAACGTTGTTAACAACAAACAAGATAATGAGGACAAATATCCGTCAAATGTAAATAATGTAAACTAATTATGAAGTTTCGATTTTATAATGGGTCATTAAGCGACACGTCTTTCACTCAGATTATTTTTTTTAATTACTGAAGACAGGACCAGTGAATTCATTTGCACCACATTGTTAGTAATAAATGTTAATTAGTGCTTTCTGAGCCGATAAGAGGGCTCTACGAGATGGTCGAACAACATCCTGCAATCCTATAAAAGAAAATGTAGAAGCCGAGTAGACTATTGAAATACAGATGATCGTAACTAGAGTTCCCTCCATTATAATTTCGATCGATCAGAACTGATACAAGGACTGAACAACAACAACAATTGTCGCCAGGCCTTGAGGAGGATAAATGCAGAAATTGTTTAACTTGCCAGAATATGAAGATGATATAAATGCGAGATGTCAGTTAACTCGACCGATCACGAAGAGTATTTCATTATATACATTTGTCTATGGTGCTCCCACAGAAACATACATACATCATAATCCAGACATGTTTTTTTAGTTTTTAAATTGACATGGCAACTTTAGTTGTTTGGGTTATTGTCGAGTTAAGGTAGGTAACACTAACTTTGATAGAATCGCAAACTAAACGAGGAAATAAGCATCACTGAAAACACAAGCAATAAAATATTGAATAATTTGATAACATTAGATATTAAATAATTAAGAAAGGAACAGCAACAGTATTATGAACTGCAAAGAATTATCAGATACTCTTAAAATTTGATTCCCTTGCTAAACACGACGATAACGTTGCACTCTGTGACATAACCAGCTACAGCAGCAAAGTTCCTTACATAGGCAAAAACCTGAAGTATTAGAAATGAGTAAGTGAAAAATTAAAAAATTCATGCTTTCGTATCGTTATCAAAACGAAATATTCTTTTCAGAAAGTGATTTTGGATTATGGATTCAGTTTACACAACATCAAGTACCCCTCAGATAGAATTTAAGAAAATAAAAAATAAAAAATAATAGTAAAGATACTTTTTCCCTTTGAATGGGCAGACGAAGAGGATATTCAAATTTTGAGTACATAATTCAAACACAAGATTTCGTAATGTATTCACAATACGAATGAAGGGAAATGACACCAGGACACGAACGCGGATCGCCAGGGACTTACATCAATTCATCCTTTGTAGACAAGAATGTGAAAACCTCTGCCTACGACGAACTGTAGACCCTTTCTTCGGAGACTTGGCAACAAGGGAGTTTAAAGCTGTGTAGTAAACAGACAGAAGACAAACACTATTATGTAGTGTATTCCTATAAAGAATCATAGATGCGAGCGAAATTATAACAGAAGAAAATGATGAAATAAAAATAAATTAGAATTCAGCAAGAAAATTATTATTGTAAAACTGCAGAGGAGAAAAAGAGATTATAAACCACTTACGCCTGTGGATGAGTGTTAATATGGTAACGGATCTTTTAGAGAATAGATTCTAAGTCAAGTCTTTGGTAACAAGCAGAAAGGAAAAACTAACAAAAAATGTTAAACATCAAGAGTTGGCTGTCAACTTGATGAAAACCGTTGGCCAACGAGTTAAGACATGCACCGATGCTTTTCCAAAATCTCAACAGTAAATCATTGACTAAAATCAAATCCAAGTTTTTACTGTTGGATGTTTAAATCCAAGGTGTGATGTACAAAAGAACTGAGAAGTTAACGACAAAATAAGAAAAGAGAGAAGACTTGTCAAAATGCGTTATTGTCAACAAGTAAAGTTTTACCTGACTACGCTCGTCCATATTTATAACATTCAAGTTTACCTCTCGTTACTGCGGTACTACTTCCGGTCGGAATTTCGAATTCAAATAGTTGTTTACTTCCGGATTTTTGAAAGCCAATGTTGTTCACACAATGTTGGCTTGGATGCAGTTTGACATTTCATTCGAAATTATGAAATGAAATAACCACTCCGAATGACGGTTGTAATACACATTAATAATTCTACCAATCCATCTATCTTCGTTGGAGAAGATCCTTGAGGAACCTCCCCAGTATGTTCCGATCAGAAGCAACAGTTATTGCACTTTCCGGCTGCATTTCTAAAATTGACTGACTGAGACTATACTCTTTTACTTGTTTCAGTCATTTGACTGCGGCCATGCTGGAGCACCGCCTTTAGTCGAGAAAATCGACCCCAGGACTTATTCTTTGTAAGCCTAGTACTTATTCTATCGGTCTCTTTTGCCGAACCGCTAGGTTACGGGGACGTAAACACACCAGCATCAGTTGTCAAGCAATGGTGGGGGGACAAACACACACACAAACACACATACACACACACACACACACACACATATATATATATATATATATATATATATATATATATATATATATATATACATATATACGACGGGCTTCTTTCAGTTTCCGTCTAGCAAATCCACTCACAAGGCTTTGGTCGGCCCGAGGCTATAGTAGAAGACACTTGCCCAAGGTGCCACGCAGTGGGACTGAACCCGGAACTATGTGGTTGGTAATCAAGCTACTTACCACATAACCACTCCTGCGCCTATATGGATATATTATTCAACCGTCTCATTCATGAGCTATCCCCAAGGTATCCTGCTGGTTGAAGAATCCGTCTTACGATTCTTTCCTATGAAATACCATGTCTGTAGTGCCGGAGCTGTGACATCTCAATACGAAGTAGCGGTTCGACATGGAGAGATTCTTTGATCTCCGAGCATCACACCCTGTCCAGTAACGTGACTCCAGAGATCCTTCAGAAGAACCCCATTTCGGCCGCTTAAAAAAAAAAGCGCTAAAAAACAATGACCCCAGTACAAAACGGAAGGAACCACACAGGAACTAGATACTAGAATCCTAGAATATCTACAAAAATTCTAAAGTATGGTATTTTATTCTTTGTAAAATATATTATGAAAGGTCAATTAAGTCATTTTAATTAGTCTTAGTAATCACGAGTTGCCTCATTTGCTCGTAAAATATGATTTAGACTACACCTATGGAATCCCCGAATATCTACATAAATTCTAGTATACTGGTTTATATGTGTAAAATATAATCAGTTTAATTAATCTTAGTAGTCACTTAGGTAAAAGAAAAAAAGAAGTTATTTGTCAGTTGGACGAATATAGCATGTTGTTTCTGTTGCTAAAGCCAAAAGAATGCCGTTTCTATGAGGTCCGTTTCGTTTTGTACTGGAGATCGTGGTTTACGTAACATATTCGACAGCTTAAATAATAAAATAAAGTAAAATATAATTTGTTATAGATTCGACAGATTAAATGAATCAGTAAAAGTATATTAATTAAAAATTCATCCTTGTGGATGTACGACATAAACACGACTTCATTCATTCCATGCTTTTTTTTTGTTCTTTAAACATTTTCAATAGTGTATATGTTTTTTTTGTTTTTTTTACCATTTCCTTCAAGTTATCTAGCCTTGACGCGTAAAAGAAGGTTGATGGAACTGGTCTGTCGGATGAATTTCAAAGGATCGCCCTTATCACACATAGGAGTACCTGTGTCTGTGAAATGCTCATCTACCTCGTCTGAAGAGCAGATAGTTCTGTCGATCGAACAAGTGGTATACTTAACGTCGAAATCTTCGCAAAATCATCACCATCACCACCATCATCATCATCATCATGATCGCCATCTAGTAGTCATTGAAATTCCAACATTAATAATAATCTTTTCTAATCTAGGCACAAGGCTCGAAATTTTTGGGGAGGAGGCCAGTCGATTAGATCGACCCCAGTACGCAACTGGTACTTAATTTATCAACCCCGAAAGGATGAAAGGCAAAGTCGACCTCGGCGGAATTTGAACTCAGAACGTAGAGACAGACGAAATACCGTTAAGCATTTCGCCCGCCGTGCTAACGTTTCTGCCAGCTCACCGCCTTCCAACATTAAAAAAAAAAAAAATAAAATAAAAAAAAAAAACATTTCATAAAGTTCTCATAACACGCTGTTGTTTAGTCCCAGGTTAGACCTGATCACATATATCTTTGATCAAAGACGTTCTGGCCGTGACATTTCTGTCTCCACAGATGTAATTTTCCTCAAATTCTTTTATTCTGTTACCTAATTTTACTTTAATAGCGTTAGAATTAGGTTTTAAGATTAGAGTTGGGGATTAGGGTTTAGGGTTGGAGCTTTGGTTGGAGTCTAGGTTAGAATTAGGGTTTAGGGCTAGAGTTAGATTTAGGATTTAGGGTTAGAATTAAGGTAGGATTAGCGATTAGGGTTAAACCAACCAGTGGATGACCTGGGGTGAATGAATTAGTGGCATAACTACAGATTTGTGCCCCACCGTCTTTGGATGATCATAACTTTCAGAAAAATGGATATTTTTTTAAAGAAATTTTCTACGAATATGTGTTATATCATGTAGATTCCGAATATACAAATTTTTTTTGGGAAAGTGTTGGGTGGGGAATTTCGAAAAATTTACCGGAGTCCACTTCAATGCGTCTTTCAAGAAAATGGATATTTTTTAATGAAATTCTCTACAAATATACCTCGGACTATGTAGATTCCGAGGACATAGGAATTTTGGGGAAAAATAACTGAGGGTTATTTTTGAGAATTGTTCCCCACCCGGGGGTGTTTCGGTACAAATCGTCCATATTTGTTTCATTTTCTCCGTTTTGTGCGTTTGTGCATCCGTACTGAAGCAACAAGCAGGCAATGAAGCCCCCACCAGAAAATTATGCTAAAAATAACAGCTAAAGGTCTGGTATACAGAAATATGTTATTAAGACGACTTATCTGTTGCATACAATTTTTTCCCCACTTTAAGTATATTCCCAGGTAAACGTTTCTAATAGAAAGGCATAAGACACCCGAAGCGAAAATAAGGAATATACACGCACAGTTAAATAATGAAGTGTAAAGTATAATTTGTTACATAATGTATGTGGTAGAAATCTACGGATGCACAAACGCACAAAACGGAGAAAATGAAACAAATATGGACTTGTTCAGAAACATCCGCGAGTGGAGAACAGTTCTCAAAAATAACCCCCAATTGATTTTTTTTCGCCAAAATTCCTTGGTCCTCGGAATCTACATAGTCCGAGGTATATTTGTTGAGAATTTCATTTAAAGATATCAATTTCCTCCGAACCCCACCCCCTCCTAAAATATTCCCCCCCCCCAATTTTGTGTTTTCGGAATCTACATGATATAACACATATTCGTAAAAAAATTTCATAAAAAAATATCCATTTTTTCTGAAAGTTACGATCATCCAAAGTCGTGGGGGTGGGAACAGATATCTGTAGCTATGCATGTTAGCAATTAGGGTTAAACCAGCCAGTGGATGACCTGGGGTTAATCAATTAACATATTTTTAGTGAACATTTCTCTAAAAATTTTCTAGAACAAGTGAATAACAAAATCAGATTCAGCGTGCAAAATTAAATCAATTTACCTAATTTGGACCCATACGTTTTTCTGTCTGATAAAATAATGCAAAACAAACGTTCGAAAAGGCATGTAAAGAATTTAAAAAGGAAAATATCCTTACTGAAATTTTTTTGCGAAAAATTACAAAACAAACTGTGCGTTATATTGTAGTCATAGTTCAGTTGATGTAAACAATTAATACATCTTTTGAAGCGAAGATTCGAAAACGAAAGTTCCGAATAGAAGTACCTGTCAAAGAAAATCGGCGAAAAAAAAATAGAGCAGTACTTTTAAGCAGACAACGCCTTGGCTTGTTACTATAGTAACAGTCACTAATGTGTCTGTGGTTTTCGATTGGCTAAAATTACCCAAAATTTGCGAACTTCAAAGGTCATTATCCTTTTATTTATTAATTTATGACAAAGATAAATCTCATGTCCATAATTAGCATACATCAATGCACCAAATTTCAAAACAATTGGAACAAAATTAAAAGAATTGAAGATTGTGACAGCAACAAAAACGATTTCCCATTTGTCTTGATGTGCCATTTTCTATCACTATTAAAACTGACGGCATTTTTAACGATAGAAATATTCTAAAAATATAAAACACATTTTTCTGCATTTATTATTTAGTATTTATAAGTTATTGTTATTTCAGTCATCCTCGGTAGTATAGTGGTAAGTATCCCCGCCTGTCACGCGGGAGACCGGGGTTCGATTCCCCGCCGGGGAGGCATATCATTTTAAACTAAAGCCTTTTCATGTATTTATTTAGTATTCATAAGTAAAGGCTTTTATCAGCTGTCCTCGGTAGTATAGTGGTAAGTGTCACGCGGGGGACCGGGGTTCGATTCCCCGTCGGGGAGGCATATGATTTTATCACAAGCGATTTAAACTAAAGCTTTTTAATGTATTTATTTAGTATTTATAAGCAAAGGATTTTATCAGCTGTCCTCCGTAGTATAGTGGTAAGTACCCACGCGGGAGACCGAGGTTTATTATTTTTATCACAAGCTTTTTAATGTATTTATTTAGTTTTCATAAGTAAATGTTTGGCACTGTCATGGTATTAGCTGTCAGAAGTGAAAGTAGAAAAATCTGACAAGGAACGTTACTGCTGGTTTGAGTTGATTCTTTGGCTACTGACAGCTAATACCATGACTGGCTGGAGCGAGCTATCTGTCTGTCTGTCTCTCTCTCTCTCTCTCTATCTATCTATCACTCGAAAGTTATTGGAACAAATTTGACACCTATATCCATGCGTTTGAAAACACACTAAGTATAAGAGTACTACTAAAGCAGAGTGGCCCCGATCGCGCAGTCGCGCGTCCGCGCTAGCTAGTCGTGAGTGGTCGATCCTATTATTTTTAAACTTCAAACTTCATTTGTTTTCTATTTTGATAAATTCTCTCTGTTGAAAATTATATTTTTATATTTTAAATAATTTGCAATTTCAGAAAATATATTTTTA
>NC_068985.1:15535346-15540342 GCF_001194135.2 Octopus bimaculoides
CAGCTGTCCTCGGTAGTATAGTGGTAAGTATCCCCGCCTGTCACGCGGGAGACCGGGGTTCGATTCCCCGCCGGGGAGGCATATTATTTTTATCACAAGCATTTTAAACTAAAGCTGTTTAATGTATTTATTTACTATTTATAAGTAAAGAACTTTATCAGCTGTCCTCGGTAGTATAGTGGTAAGTATCCCCGCCTGTCACGCGGGAGACCGGGGTTCGATTCCCCGCCGGGGAGGCATATTTTTATCACAAGCATTTTAAACTAAAGCTTTTTAATGTATTTATTTAGTATTTATAACTCTTTTACTTGTTTCAGTTATTTGACTGTGGCCATGCTGGAGCACCGCCTTTAGTCAAGCAAATCGACCCCTGACTTATTCTTTGGATGCCTAGTACTTATTCTATCTGTCTGTTTTGCCGAACCGCTAAGTTACGGTGACGTAAACACACCACCATCGGTTGTCAATCGATGTTGGGGGGGTCAAACACAGACAGACAAACATATACATATATATGACGGGCTTCTTTCAGTTTCCGTCTACCAAATCCACTCACAAGGCTTTGGTCGGCCTGAGGCTATAGTAGAAGACACTTGCCCAAGGTGCCACACAGTGGGAATGAACCCGGAACCATGTGGTTGGTAAGCAAGCTACTTACCACACAGCCACTCTTTCGCCTATGTAAGTAAAGATTTTTATCAGCTGTCCTCGCTAGCATAGTGGTAGGTATCGTTGTTGAAATAACTCTCGTTTTGCAATCTTTGCTTACTTTTATAAAACATTTCTATGATCAAGAGTATGCCCACAGTGACTATATTTCCAGTAACAAATAAAAAAAAATCAGTTTTTCAACATGTGTCTCAAAGGTCCAGGTACTTCTGATGGTTAGACACAACATATGGCAGCACCAGTGCTCCAGAATCCTGTGCACCAATGAGCCGGGTGTGTTGGACACACAGCTGTTGTAAAAGAGAGAAGTTATTCTCCTATGACGTACATTACGGTGACCAGTATCTTCTGGGTTTGAACCAGTCCAGACAAACTAAGAAAAAATAGTGAAATGTAATAAATGGCAGGCTTGGGAAGTATGTAATACTGTCAAGAAGTTCCTGGACTAGTTCTGCAACACACCAGCATAGGCACAGGTGGTAAGAAGCTTGCTTACCAACCACATGGTTCTGGGTTCAGTCCCACTGCATGGCACCTTGGGCAAGTCTCTTCTACTATAGCCTCGGGCTGACCAAAGCCTTGTGAGTGGATTTAGGTCGACAGAAACTGAAACAAGCCCGTTGTATATATATATATATGTATATATGTATGTTTGCCCCAACATCATTGCTTGACAACCGATGTTGGTGTGTTTACGACCCCGTAACTTAGTGGCTTGGCAAAAGAAACTGATAGAATAAGTACTAGGCTTACAAAGAATAAGTACTGGGGTCAATTTATTCGGCTGGAGGCACTGCTCCAGCATGGCCGCAGTCAAATGATTAAAACTAGTAAAAGAGTAAATATAATTATTTAAAGTTTCATATATAGCTAGAATGTTGAGAAGTTCGTTTTGCTATTGCATGGTTGCAAGTTCAATCCTGTTGTGCAGTTAATTTTTTTCATGAGCCCTATCTGTTATATCGTTGAGCTGACCAAGGCCTTGAAAATCTAATTTATTCGACAAATCTGTGCAAAAGCTTGTGCTATATGTATATTTTAATCATATAAGAGGGTCTGCCAGGCTGCAAATATGCTAAAGAAAAGGAAGACAACCTAGAGAATGAGAGGCATCCATTCATGCTTGGTGAGGAGGAAGTTCCTAGAAATGTTTTCCTTGTGCTTGTGAGTGTAGAACAAGTTATTGGATAAGGCAAATTCCATGAACTGGAAGGAGGGCCACAGTGAAATGTAATAAATGGCAAGCTGCAGGCTTGGGAAGTATGAGGTGGTATTAAAAAGTTCCTGGGTTAGTTCTGTAGTGCATCAACAGCTGGTAGTACATGATTGTGCATGCAGTAACCTTCATGAGGCAATGTGTGGAGTAACATCATTGTGTTTACTCTGCAAGTTGTGAAATTTGTGATTTTGTAATCACATGTATGCTGTAGTCTGTGATTTTTGTCTTGGATAGGAAGTTGTAACAAAAAGCCAACGAGAAAGTCTGCTACAAAGAGAGATTATGTGTACTTCAGCAAGCTTACAGCAATGAGGCAATGGGCCGTATGCAATGGTTTGAGTGCCATGGGCACTTCAAAAGCAGAAGAACATCCCTGGAAGATGATGACCGATCTGGAAGACCTACTATGTGTGTCACCCTTGGAAATGTGGTGTTGTGTATTGAGAATTCATCTCCCAGGGCCAGACCATCGGTGGAGAGTTCTGCTGCAATGTTTTGAAGCATCTGAAGGAGGACATTTAGCGAAAGCGATCAGATCTGTGGAGCACGAAAAATTTGGTTCTTCATGACAACAATGCATGCTCACCAAGCTCATCTCACTTGTAAGTTTCTCACCAAAAATATCATGGTATTGCTTTCACACCTGCCCTCTTCACCAGATTTGGCACCTGCAGACTTCCATCTCTTCCCCAAGATGAAAATACAGCTCAAAGGTTGCCGTTTTAACACTGTTGTTGGTATCCGGAATGAATCACAAAAGGTCCTTCCTTGCTCACAGAAAACAACTTCCAGGTAGGATTCCAAAAGTGACAGGAATGCTGAGATTGGTGTATTGCTGTGCAAGGTGACTATTTTGAAGGAGATAATGCTAAAACTAAGGTAAATAAGTTATATTTTATTAAACATAACTAGTCCTGTAGTTTTTTGACATCACCTCATATTTGGTATTGCAAATGTTTAATAGTTGTTCACAGAAGTGATCAAAAAGATGACAGCCAGATTCAATAAATCTATGGCCAACATAGAAAAAACACACAGAAATAATAAAAGAATAATACATTTATTTCACTTGTTTTATAAGATATTAACACCATCCTTCTGCTTCTTTCCTCATGATTAAAATGTATAGTTAGTTGATGTTCTCATCTTCACCAATGTCATTGCTGAATTTTCTTTTGGAACATCTCTTGTAGGTAAATGCGTATTGGTAAATGTTGAGTTGAATCAAAATTTGAAATGTTTAGAACATTTTATTTTGAAAACAGTTGAGTTTTTCAATGAAGGATTTGTAACTGTGTACTGAACTGATCCACCAAAATTATGACAGGCTGCACCTGGAGGGAGAAATAAGAAAAGCAAACAATTTTTTGAGGACTTTCTGGCAATGATTTAATACTTGTAAATGTTTGTTGCATAATAGGTTATTGGTTGGCATTCCCAGATTTCACACAGGTATCCCAAGTTTGTTTCCGAACAAAACAATAAATATTTAAGGACACAGAGATTTTAAAAATTACTGGCTGAGTCTGGAGGAAGGAGCAAGTATGCATGGCTTTTGTAGGCTCTCCTTGACCAGTGGGAATGATGCCATTAATGTTCCCCTTGAAGATTTGTAAATCAACACCTACAGAGTTGGTTATGGATGGTTCTGGCAGTAGAGATAGAAGGAAAAAAAGGACTAGGGGTTAACTTTAGTTCAAAAATGATCTGTGAACATTGAGCCTTAAATGACTTGACTGAAAGACACAATAAATGTTGAGCTGCACCTATATCAACCCCATGTAACCATTAAAAGAAAGACGATGATCCATGAAGAAATTATTATGCATAGGAAGGGCATCCAGCCATAGAAACCATACCAAAATAGATAATGGAACATAATGCAGTCCTTGAACCCATCGGATCCTGTCAAACTCTCCAACCCATGCCAGCATGGGACAGGAGACGTTAGATGATGATGAAATGTTACTTAGCTCCAGGTCAGTCCTGGTCAAGATGACCTATGAGCATAGCATTTTTTCAAATAAGTCATTTATTTAAGATGGTAGAATGTGATTTGAGGGCGATCTGGTTTCTATTTCTAGCAGGTTGAGTGCTAGAAATGGCTCTGCAGACTCATTTGTGAATATTTGCATACAGCTATGTGTGTATGTGTATGTGTGATTATGCACATGTATACATGTGTGAGTGTGTGTGCATGCATGCATGTATGTGCATAGGTATGTGTATGTTTTAGTGTGTGTATCTTTTATCATATTCTGTTCACTTCTTTTACCAATACTCTTGTGCATGTGTGTGCATACGGATGTGCCTATGTGCATGTGCATGCACATTTGTATGCACATGTGTGTATATGTATATGTGTGTGTATTTGTACGTTTATGTACATGTGTGCATACACAAATATGTATGTGTGTGTGTGTGTGTGCATATGTCTGTGTGTCTGAGTGTCTCTCTCTTCTAATCATACCTACCATATTCACCAGTGATGGTAGTAGCTACAAGTGCTCCTGCAAAATTTGGGTATTTCTTGATTATGGGAATCAAAGCTTTTCTCGTTGCTTCTCTTGGACTTAAACCCTCTTGCATCAAGAGAACAGTATGGAAGCTGAAAGAACAAAATGGAAAAAGAACGTTGGGTGCATTATGAACAATAGTTATGTTGAAATACATTGAGCTGTCAGATAAACTTATTTCTTTTTCCCCTAGTAATTGGCACAGGTGTGGCTGTGTGGCAAGAGGCTTGCTTCCCAATCAGATGGTTCTGAGTTCAGTACCACTGTGTGCCACCTTGGGCAAGTGTCTTTTACTTCAGCTTCAAGCCATCCAAAGCCTTGTAAGTGGATTTGGTAGATGGAAGCTGAAAGAAGCCCCATTGTTTTGGGATCACCACTACTTTATTATCTCCCCTTCTTCCTAGCACTCCTGTCTCACCACCTCTATCTGGCCATTACCATGATTGACCGCTAGCTACTAAAGCTTTCTGTTTTTATTCTCTCTCTGTTTATTTTCTCGTGTTCCTTTCTGTTGAATAGCTTAGGCTCGAAACGTAAAAGACTTTCTCACCTTCGCGAGTGTTAAACTAATACACTTGTTTGTTGTTACACA
>NC_068985.1:15540490-15550911 GCF_001194135.2 Octopus bimaculoides
TATATATATATTGGAGGTGCAATGGCCCAGTGGTTAGGGCAGCGGACTCGCGGTCGTAGGATCGTGGTTTCGATTCCTAGACCACGCATTGTGAGTGTTTATTGAGTGAAAACACCCAAAGTACCACAAAGCAGGGGATGGTGGCGAACTCTGCTGTACTCTTTCACCACAACTTTCTCTCACTCTTTCTTCCTATTTCTGTTGTACCTGTATGTCAAAGGGCCAGTCTTCTCACACTCTGTGTCACGCTGAATCTCCCCGAGAACTACGTTAAGGGTACACGTGTCTGTAGAGTGAGTGTTCAGCCCCTTGCATGTTAATTTCATGAGCAGGCTGTTCCGTTGATCAGATCAACTGGAACCCTCGTCGTTGTAACCGACAGAGTGCCAAATATAATATATATATATATATATGTCTATGTGTCTCTTCGTGTCTGTGTGTCTTCCCTGCCTACCACACTGTTTGACAACAGGTGTTGGTTTGTTTATGTCCCCATAACTTAGCAATTCCATGAAATAAAGCAACATAATAAACACCAAGCTTAAGAAAAAAAAAACACTGTAGTTGATTCATCCAACTTAAAATTCTTCAAGGCGGTGCCCCAGCATGACCACAGTCTAACGACTGAAAAAAGTCTTAAGATAAAAGATTTATATTAATTCTTTCCACTGATATTTGGATTAACATGAAAAAGTGTTTTATTGGATTTTTTGTAGTTCTGTTCTTCCCTCACAACTTTTATTTATAGCCTTTGAAATTTGAATAAATTTTACCTCTTTTCATCTGATAACCCAAGGGCTGATCTCAAGATTGGTATACTGTGACTCCGTATAATGATAACAAAGTCTCTTTCTGAGTCATATAGACTCATAGGACCAGTTTCCTGGTTTCTATAATTTATATATTTCTCACTGGATAGCATGGCAGTCCATTGCAGGATTACTCATTTTTGCCAGTTGAGTGAACTGTAGCAACATGAAATAAAGTGTCTTGCTTAAGAACACAATGCATTTCCTGGCCCAGGGATTGAAAACCATAATTTTACAATCATGAGTCGTACACCCTAACTACTAAGCCATGTACCTCCACATACTGGGGCTCTCAGTCCCCTCCTATTTATCAGAGTCCTACAGGCCATCACTGAGTAGTTTAAGACTGGCTGTTTGAGGGAACTCATACATGTTGATGATCAAGTTCTCATAGCTGAATCTATAAAGGAATTAGGAAGATAAACCTGGAGCTTAAGCAGTTTCAAGGTGAACTTAACAGAGACGAAAGTTTTAATTAGTAGGTGTATATTTGTAGTGTATATATTATTGCTTTACTGACCTTGGTAAAAATCTCATCATAACGTCTCCATCACCTGTAGCTACAGCACCACCGACTGCATTGTCCACATAAGCACCAGCACCAACAATTGGTGAATCACCAACTCTCCTGAAAATGAAGATCTGCTTTGAATTATTCTGTTATGATAAAGAACAGTGAAATCTGTTTGAGATTTTTGATAAAAAAAAAAAATTCTTATTTCGTTTTTGTATCTCTCCAGATACAACATAGTAGCTGACTTGGGTCTAAACATCAGAAGCTACAACTCAAAAACACCCTGACTTCTGCTAAGTAAAACATTTAAATACATCTTTTACCTTTGAACTGAAAGATAAATTACTTATCAAGACTTTGTAATAATAACATTGCTGTCAAAAGAATTCTAATATTCTATGCTAAAACTGTGTACAATCTACAATATTTACATAGTGATTCTTTTATCACTATTTTGGCAAGTTCTGTGTAGTCTATGCTTTGTTGATGATGCTGTCACAGAAATGGCAAAACATGTTTGGAGTTGTCTCCCATACTTGTTGAACTAAAATAATATTGGTTATTTATTAATAACTATTTCCTTCTCATATAATAATTTCTAGTTAGCTTTCTTTTAATGCTCTTAGGCATTATTAACAACAACAACAACAATCTTTTCTACCATAGGTACAAGGCCTGAAATTTTAGAGAGGGAGCTGGTTGATTACATCGACCCCAGCACTTGAGTGGTACTTTATTTTAATGACCCTGAACAGATGAAATGCAAATTGACCCTTGCAATATTTGAATGCAAAACTTAAAGCTGGAAGCATTTTGATACTTTAATGAATGTTAATTTTCATCTTTGTCATTTTAACAACCAATTTTCTATGCTTGTATGAGTCAAACAAATGTTGTTGGAATGGATTTTTCTAAAGCCAGATTCTCTTTCTGCTGCCAACCCACAAATGATTCCGAGTAAGGTAAATATTTCCCTTTGTCTTTTGGGTAGGCTAGGTATACTTTGGTGGATGGATTCTAAACAAATGACATTTTCCATGTGTATGGAGTATGTGAGTTATTTATTCTCTAAACCATGCTAAATGATGATGACGGTGATGATGAGTTCAAGTTTTAATACTCACTGCATTAAAAATAATAATACAAACCCAACTAATGTCTAAAAACAACCAAGAAATCAGAGATAAAGAGCAGCAGTAAAGGATCAAGCATGAATATATTCAAAGAAAGAAGAAAAAACGAAAAATTACAGAAACATATTTTAAAATTAAAAATTACAAACCCAGGAATTTTGTGGGTCATTCCATTTGTGGTAGTTCCTCCTGCAATATTACCTTTGGCATCAACAACAAGCATACCAATTGTGTCATGGTTAGTTTCGGAGATATCAGGTGAATTTTGTGGGTCATGGAATTTGTAAAGAGGGTTGTCACGATTGGCAGGTTTGTAAGGTCCACAGTGTTTTCTAGGGTCTGGTTCAACATCCTGTTGAAGAAATATAATGGTAATTTATAACTATAGCCATGGATAAATGTTTTCCAATCTGGGGTGCTAGCTCAAAAGTGGGACACCTAAATTTATTTCATGGTGTGCTTGGAATTCAAATCAAACTTTATCTGCATTTAAATGCCTTTATGGAATATTTAAAGGGTAGGGTTGGCCAATGTGACAGGACATCTAAGTGGGTGCTGGACTAACAAAGGTTAGGAAACAATGTGATAGATTTCCATTTTAATTATATATATGTGAAGAAAAATTTGACTTGATAATACGAATTAATTTTTTTGTTATACATTCCCAGCATAAAAGTGGGGTTAAGTCTACATGGTTAAGAAATTTGTATCCTAGCCGAGTGGTTCAAGGTTTGATTGCATTGTGCAGCATAGAGGAGCATCAGGTTGACCAATAGCTTCTGAGTAGAAGTTGTTTGAAGGAATTTGCACAGAAGTTGTTTACACATGCATCATCATCATCATCAATTAATGCCCGTTTTCCATGCTGGTATGGGTTGGACAGTTTGACTGGTGCTGGCGAGCTGGAAGCCTGCACCAGGTTTCAGTCTTTGCTTTGGTAAAGTTTCTATACCTGTTTCAGGTTCAGTTCTGCTGTATGGAACTGAACCTGAAACCTTGTTGTTGGGAAGCAAACCACTTAACAAACAGCCATGTATATTTTTTAAAGGGCATTGACATTAGGAATGAAGCTATTTGCTATGTAATACATGATCTAAGATACTTACTTTCTAATACATGATCTAAGTCACTTACTTTCCAGTAGTTTGGTTGACATTTACCTGAACGCCACTTCTTCCACACTGCTATTGATTCATTTGTATGCAGATCTGATTCCTTAAAGCCCATTTGAAGAGCAAATTTCGTGGCTGCAACAAAACCAAAACAAAAGCAGATTAAACAACTATAATTCCTGTTTTAATTAACTGTAATGGACAAAGTATATATATAAAATATAATTAGTTATAACAGTTTAAAAAGGTTTTTTTTCCATCTTTTAAAGGGAGTGTTTTTTATCAAATTTTCAGTTGTTTCTTGGGTGTCATTCTCTCTCCTTCACATTCATCACATTCAGCAACTTCTCACAACAACATGTTCAAGCCTGTTTCTTCTCACAAGCAGTGAAAGTAAGTATGTTGTTATCTTTCAACACACAATTTTCCCCAGCAACGTTTTGATTGACACTGACATATGGCTTTGTAATGTAAAACCCATCAGACCCCTGATCCTCACACTGCAGAACATTGGAAAACTTCTTACTTTGGGTTTTTCTTTCAAGCTACACATACCTAACTCTATGCTTCTCTTCTGGTTACTTGCAAATATTTCCAGCTACTTGATCCATCCATCCTTCCATCCATTTTCTCTAGCCACTATTCATGGGAGGGTTGTGGGGTGTAGAGTCTCCAGGCACTTTTTCCTTAGGGTCCTATACAACACTATTGTCATTACACTTTCAGGCTAGATTAACGAGCATTACCAACTGAGACTATGGATATTATCCAACCATCTTCTTTTAATCAACCCCTGCATCTCCTGCCAGTTGGCTCAGCTTGATGAACCCATTTTGTGATTCTTTCTTGTGACATTCTAATCACATGTCCAAAGTGACCTCTCAATGTGGAGAAGTAGTGGCTTGACCTGGAAATAATCCCTGACCTGCCAGTTGTGCGCCCCAGTCAAGAGATCTCAATATCGTTCCCAAGTTAAATCATAACAAATGGAATTTAAAAGAAAAAAGAAAACAAACCTGTGATGATTGACCACAGTAAATATCAACCGTCACATTTCCAGCTGACCAAATGGTTTGTTTACTATTGTAGTAGAAAGTCCCAGTCATTTTTGCTACCAAAGTATTCTATATTTGTGAAAATTATTGATTGAATATTAAATGTGAATAAGTCTATAAACATGCAAATGTTTTACTTGGCATATATTTTCAAAATATGCTGTTAATCTTCAAGTTATGTAAACAAACAAGTTAGTAGTGCTTGGAAAAATCTTTAATCATAAGTCTCCTAAATCAATACTAACATGCACTCAATAATAGAAACAAAAACCAGGCCAACCATTGTGATATTATTAATATAAAATATCTGATAAACAAAGCAGGACACTGATTCTTAATTTAGTAATTTTACCTGCATCTCCAACAAGCAGTGTATGGTCAGTATATTTCATCACTGCACGGGCCACAGATATTGCTGACTTCACCCTTCTCAGGTCAGCAACTGCTCCAACAGAATGAGTGATTCTACAAAATTGATAAAAATATATAAACTAATTGTGCATTTGTAAAAAGGCATGGTTTTATGATTAACAAGTTCATTTCTTATGATTAAGAATTTCATTTTGCTCCAGGTCTATTGCATGGCACAGTACCTTGGCTAGAGCAGTGGTTTTGAACCATTTCTTTTGTCATATATAAACCCCTTTGATTACTAT
Organism: Octopus bimaculoides; assembly: GCF_001194135.2. Lineage (NCBI taxonomy): Eukaryota > Metazoa > Mollusca > Cephalopoda > Octopoda > Octopodidae > Octopus > Octopus bimaculoides. The sequence goes on from NC_068985.1 coordinate 15,545,770, forward strand.
TTTACTCTGGTGGACCCCCATAACCAATCGAATATGGTAGGGGTCAACCAGACTTTTATGGATGCTACTTTCAAAATTTTTTATTTTGTCTATCAAACATTTCTTTGTGTAGGCTGAACTATGTAAAATGTTAGAGAAAGAAATGTAACTGTTTCTTGCAATATATACATCAAAAGCAAAATTTGTTTATGGATCATATAAGGACCACAAGGGCTCATACGGACCCTGGTTAAGAACCAATGAGCTACAGCCTTTCAACAAAGATTCAGGTTGTCTAATATACTGTGGGTGAAATTTAGTAAACAGAAAACATGCAGAATCCCACTATACATGTATCTCTGTGTGTGTGTGTGTGTGTGTGTGTGTGTGTTTATCAGTAACAAGTTTGCTGATATATCAGTGGCAAGTACAAAATTACCTTGTGGTACTATGTGAGTAATGTCCATGAATGCTGAGGTTATGGAGATGACATTAAAAAAAAAACAATCACCACAAACAAGTATCTGTTTTTAACATGGACCATGCTCTTGTTAATTCCATTAGTCATGACCAGACGTAGACACTCTCTTAACTCTTAAACCATGTAGCTCAGTGACACATCCAGGTTGCGACAAGCAGAGAGAGAGAGGGAGAGAGAGAGAGAGAGAGAGAGAGAGAGAGAGAGAGAGAGAGAGAGAGAGAGAGAGAGAGAGAGAGAGAGAGAGAGAGAGAGAGAGATGCACCAGTCGTTGGTTGGCACACAAAAATGAACTGCTTTCCTCAATGCCAATTGTTATCCAGTCTGGAAATTGAAATATATAGTTGAAATATAAAGCACGTTACCCTTCCATTATCATTGCATCAAGAGTTGTTTCTCCATTTTCATCTGGTGATCCACCATATCCAACACTTGAGCCGCACTGTCGATGCAAATCACACATGGAGCATCCATGTTCAATGGCATCTAAAGCAGATGTTCCTTTACTGTTGATCACACTCCAAGCTTTAAAACAGATTAAAAATAACAAACAGAAAAAAAAAAACTGAGAGAATGGGGCCATTGCAATTATCTTCTGGCACCACTCCCAATAGACATTACAGTTACCCCCTGTCATCATTTCTCACAGAACAGACATCAAAGATACTGCTACTGCTACTAGTACCAACACATCCCAATCAGTTACCTCCTGCAACCACTTCCCTCAGAAATCATATTTTCTTCCTACCTCTACTCCCCACAGTAGTGGGGAGTAGAGGTGACCTCCTGCTATTACTTCTCAAACATCATAGTTACCTCCCATTACCACTCTCACCAGTTACATTCACCTAAACACATCAAAATTACCTTCTCCAACCCTTCATCAGCCACCTCAACACGTCTGTTGGTTTGGTCATGCACAATGTCATTAATGGAGTGTATCTCTTTATGATGTAGTTGTATCCAAGTACCTCCTGAGATAGCATAAACAGCAAAATAGGTAGCTATAAATGTTGACTAGTACAATAAAGTTAGATCTTGAATCAATATATATATGAAGGGGTGCTGAAAACTTCACAAGATGTAAAGATTACAATTTAGCAAAATCCAGAATTCCACAGGTTGCAGACAGAACACCACATTACACATTGAGACAAAAATATACAAAATGTAAGACAACTTTTACAGATGAAAAACTCAGTTTTTTCCCCCAAACTTCACAGACCTTACCATTATCATAGCAATCACCACAATATTGTGCTAAGGAACTCTCCCTTCCACTCAGTCCACACAAAAGACAAACAATAAAACAAACACACACAAAAGTAACAGTGGTATCAGTAACCTGTTTAGCCACAAACGCTATGCTGGAATGTACAACACCAGAGATAAATGAAAAGGGAGCAACAAAAACTAAGTGGCATATTGGCTCAGTTGTTAGAACATCCGATAGAAAACCTCAAGGTATTTGTTGTGACTTACTACATTGTGAGTTCAAATCCTGCCGAGGTCAACTTTACCTTTCATGTTTTTGGAGTCAATAAAGAAGTGCCAATCTAGAGTAGCTGATTGGCAGAGATGTAAGAACATCAGACTAGATGCTTTGCAGTAATTGTTCCAATTCTTTGTGTTCAAATTCTACCTTAGCCTATTTAAGTGGTAAGCGGAATCTATTACCCAGTTTAGCACCAACACCTGGTCCATGGGTGCCTTTAGCAGAGTCTACTCTGTTGCCAGCATTCACCCTAAGTCTCTAGTTTGATGATATCTTCCCCACTCCAAAGAATCTTGGAGGCCCCTGTAAAGAGTGACGGGCACTGCATTCCTTCCTAAAAAATTTAGGCTCAGATGTCGTCAAGACCTATAGGTGGGCAAGGAAAAATTGGACAGCAGAGAAATTATGACATGCTTAGGCTGCCAGATTGCAGCGTGTATTATAAACTACTGGCTGTTGAACATATAGTGTGCTTCTCAACTATAGAGAAATATGATATTCCTGGAATGCTATATTTACCAATCACTTCCAGGTATTTTGCTGACTATTCATAAATCATTGGTCTTCTGGGTCAAGGTTAACTGAACTACATAGCAACGATATAAAACAAATATATATATGAATTCGTTCATACAGTGGACCTGGTGCCTTTTGTGGAAGCTTTTGCCCACTTTTCAGGACCGAGTGGTTCATGCTTGACTGCTGCTGGCATAGCAGAACCCTTCTCCATTTTGATCTTTGGAGATCTGCTTTCCATTCTGGCATGGGTTGGACAGTTTGATCAGAACTGGTAAGTTGGAGAGCTGCAGCAAGTTCCTGTCTGGTTTGGCATGGTTTCTATGGCTGGACGCCTTTCCTAACGCCAACCACTCCAAAAGTGTATTTTTACATGCCACCAGCTTGGGTACCTTCACGTGCCACTGGCACATAAGTCTTCCCAAGTATGGCATATCGCCATGGTCTCAGTCACTTGTCATCACCTCCACAAGTCCCAACGTTTGAAGATCATGCTTCACCACCTCATCCCATGTCTTCCTGGGTCTACTGCTTCTACAGGTTCCCTCCACAGTTACAGACTGGCACTTCTTTACATAGTTGTCCTCATCATCTATGACTATGATTTCACTTGGAAGTTAATATTTATTATACAAATCACTACCCTAGATGCAGGCAGAGTGGTAAGAAGTAGGTGAGGGCTGGCAGCAAGAAAGGCCACTAGCTGTAGAAAATCTAAATCAGCAAACTCCATCTAACTCATGAGGGTGACACGTAAAAAGCACCCACTACACTCTCTGAGTGGTTGGCGTTAGGAAGGGCATCCAGCTGTAGAAACTCTGCCAAATTAGATTGGAGCCTGGTGTAGCCATCCGGTTGCACCAGTCCTCAGTCAAATCGTCCAACCCATGCTAGCATGGAAAGCGGACGTTAAACGATGATGATGACTACTCTCATTTATTATATGATGCAAGCTTTCTGCTAATACAATGGCCAATTTGGAATGCTTGATTTGTTTTCCTTTTTCTGTTCTGCCCATCTATTCTCCAAATGTGTTCCCATACTTAATTAATCATTTTGATTCAGTAGTTTTCTATTCATTACATGTTCAGCATTTTACTCTTATATTTTTACTCATAAGAAGAAAGATATGAGCTCTTAAGTAATGATACATGCAACCCATATAAAAAAAAAAAAACAAAAAGACAGGGAATACCTAACAATAAGAACAAAATATTTTGAGAAGGAAAAGATTCTTAACTCAATCCAGGTTTTTTTTGCTCATTTAAAAAAATTTTTGTAACGGTAACACATTGATGTTCCTCTTCCCAGCAGATTCCAGCAGGAAAAGTAACCAATGATAAGCTTTAAGAAATTACTCTGACAAGCAAATATATTCATTCATTGCATGCCAGTTGTGGATAAATGATTATAGGAACAACGAAGAGGATGAGGCAGCTTACAACAATGACAAAACCTGATCTATCAATAAACAATGCTACCAACTATTTAAAAAATATTTGTCATAATCTCTTTTTGAATATTTAACATTGTCATAGGCTCAGGCATAGTTGTGTGATTAAGAAACTTGTAGCAGACAGAAAATTGTAGAAATGTGTGTGTGTATGTGTGTGTACAGATGCGTGCATGTATATATGTATATATGCCTGTCTGTCTAGCTATGAGAAATATTATCTTGGAAACAAGTAAGCCTTGGCAACAGGAAGTATATCACCCATAGAAAATCTGCCTTGAATTCCACCTGACCCATGCAAACTCAGTAAAGTGGAAATTAAATGTTGATGATGATGATGATAATAGATTTATCATTACTTCTTTCTCTGTCACTTTACCCAAACACTATACAAAGATCTTTGTTCCACTAACATCCTCTGGGCATAATTCACAGATCCAGCACTTCAGATTGTCCATCTCTTATTCTAGTTGTAGACAATACAGTACTCTATGACATGTGCTGGTTTATACCTTGTCATCCTTCTTTCTTTACGAGTGGGGCGACTCTGTGACACTTCTGCGTTACCCTTTTGGTCATCTTTCTCGTTCTGACTTGCAGAAATGTCATTGATATTCGTTAATTTCCGTAATTTTAAAAAATTTATTTACTTTTGTTTTAAAGTGAAAGAGAGGAGAAAATGAATATGTACATGTATATGAAATGGACGTGTGAGAGAGAGAGAATGAAGGGGTGTGTTGGCATGTATATGTACATCCATAAATACATATGCATATATCTTTTTTCTATGTATGCGTGTGAGGGAGAGAGAGAAGGCATGTGTTCTCATGTATGCCATTTTTTGCCACTCCCTCTCTCTCTCATACACACTCGCACACATACATACAAAAAAAGAAAAGATGTATGTATACATAACAACACAAGACTTTCGCCTGCCCCCCTAAAAAAAAAAAAAACACCCTTAAAAAAATTTTTTTTTCGACACTTTTCGGCTACGGGGAATACGAATCCGCAAAACAATTGGCAAAAATCGGCATTTTAAAATTACCACCCCTATTTCCTTCATTTTTTTACTTTTTTCAGAAATTTTCAGAATTTTTTTCCTTCAAAATATGCGGAAAAATACGGAGATTATGATTCTGAAAAAAATTTCCCAAAAGTTTTGTAAAATTTTTTTTAAAGAATTTTTTTTCTTTTCTAAATATGCGGAAAAATACGGAC
>NC_068985.1:15551146-15553757 GCF_001194135.2 Octopus bimaculoides
AAAAAAAAAAAAAAAAAAAAATTAATAAACAAATTTGGGATAAAATGGGGGCGGAAGTCCTTCGCGAAGGATGACCAATCTTTTAAGTGCTTAAGACTGTTATGACTTAATCCAGCCCTGGGTCCAGAAATCAAACCCCGATCCCAAGATACGGCATGGCTTTGTATGTATTTATGTTTGTCTACTATTACACAGAATCACATGAACATGACTCATGTTGTTTGCGCTTTATAACAATCTATTGGAGGCTTGACCTCAACAGTTAGTAATATTTGATTCAGGATGTATTTTGCTGGAGTTATACTTTATCTTTTCTTTATTTTCTTTCTATTCTTCCCTTGTAGATGCTGTTTATGTATGCAATGAAAACGTTAATTTGACATAAACAATGGTTATTAAAGTTATTTAAACATAAGAGAACAATAACATATTGCAATAAGAAGAGTAAAAGTATTTATAAAAGTTACCTTTCGCATTTGCTGTAATAAAAGGCCATGTATTTATGACTATAGGTAAGTTTGAACTCGCAGATCGAGCGACAAAAATAAAGAAGAATAATAAACACACCATCTGTGACATGATTCAACAAGAAATGAAATTTCAGTATAGGCTTAGAGTTATCTCCCCTTAGAAAGTTAGTAATGTAACCAGCTTCTGGGAAGGGCAATTGGCAACGATTTATTTCAACTTTAAACTCGTAATTCATTTTGTTCCATTGTTTATTCAGTGTTATTTTTTAAACATACAATTGCTTTGTTTTGTTAACGAGTTTCCTGTCTTCTGCAGAAACTCTTAGTTGTAGTTGAAATAATACTCTATATTTATTTTCACTCGAAGTGTTATTAAGCGAATAGAGTAAGTTTGTTCGATCAAGTAATACTGTTGCGACAGTAAATGACTTCAAAGCGAAACATAATTGATTTGATGAATTTATGAGGTTAAAATACATGAAGTATGGTGGCAAGTAGAACGTTTTAAGTTAGTAAACTCATGAAACTTCAACTGTTCGTTTGGTATGTTGATTCACTGTTTATTTCTATTTTTCTGGACCATATTGTACTGACGAGTAGAAGTTGTATAATACTACAATAACTCCGAAATCATGATCTATAGTTTAGTTCGTTTTTAAGGGGTTGGCTTTGAGAGTTGCATTTCCTCGCATTCGGTAAAAATGTGCTTTTTATAGTAGTCTGACCTTAGAGTCCCTCATGGCGTGAGGCATTATTATATAGTAATGCCCTTATATAAATATATATACTGTGGTAACTTTTATACACTGCCCACAACATTTGGGAATCTCTTGTATGTTTCGGTATTTATTTATTGACGGCTTTTGACGTGTGTGTGAGCAACATAATGTACTTTACTTTAGTACAACCGCTGAGCGTTTATGTCTTATGTAATAACATTTTAACGAAAGAATGCCTTTAGCTTATGTTTGTTTATTCCTCATTATGACGAATGTGCGGAATCTGAAATCCAAGTTAAGGCTTCCTGGCAAAAGTACTTCCCATCTTTGTTCTTGTCCCGAAGCTCGAATATAAAATTGTCAACCGGCGCCGTATTTCCCATTATTAGTTACGCGCTAATCTTCCTACATTTTGTACAGGAGGGAGCCTCGATGACATATAGTTTATTTATCATCACCATCGTTTTTATATCCTTCTTTTCTCTGCTTGCATGTGTTGGATGAATCTTAAACATAATTCTTTTTGCCATATGGACTGGACACATTTTATCGCAGCACTGACATTAGAGAGATTGTCTGGGATATGAGACGTTTTGACGTTGCTGGTTCGACGCTGACTTATTTGAAACCAAACGTTTTAATATTTCTCACGTTTTAATGGTTCTGTCTATTTCCCCTTCTCTCTGCTTATGTTCGTGAGGGTATTTCTCGATGTGTAAGAGGAGAAGGAAATTGTTTATGTTGATTGTGTTCGTTTAATAATTTGTAATGTCTCTCACCCTCACTCTATCTATATGTGTATATTTCTGTTCGTGCATACATGTGTGTATTCGTGGATTTACTTCCAGCACTTGTACTGTCACCAAAACAGGCTGAATGTCCAGTCAGCCATACCAAATTGTCAGTATCATCAGTGGCCCGGGAACAAAATTTGCTTAGGGGGTGCAAACTCAGTTTCAAAATTTGGCACTACTGGAGAAGTGTGGATCCGAGTTCTGGGAGTGTGCATGTCACAAATTTGCGCATGTACCTGTGTTAGTCGTAAGTAGTCAAATTTAGCACACAGGTAAAAAATGAGACGCTCGCTACTTGCTGTAAATGGAGGGTGGGTTATCCATCTGATACAAGAAGAAAATTGCAGATTAATTGAATAAAAACATGAAAAATAACAAAATGACATTTCATTGAAAAGTAAACCATTCTGAAAGATAGTTCAGAATGTTTTCAAAACATTCATCTCCAGCTTTTCCCATATTTTATTAAGGGTTAGGGTTTAAAGTTAGGGGAAGTGAATGTTTTTTCAGTATTCAATGATTATTTTTCACTTCTATATTCAACTTATCTGCAATTTTCTTTTTGTATTACATGGATAACCTCGCTCCTTTTACAGCAAGTAGCACGCGTCCGAACATTCAAATGTCA
>NC_068985.1:15556802-15569116 GCF_001194135.2 Octopus bimaculoides
AAGTCTTTAGCAACACCAATTACAAAGAATTTGGGAGTGGTACTAAAAGATGGAAAGAAGTATTGACAGGCAGAAACTGGGTGGGAGCTGTCTTCAATAATTCAAGTAATGCTATATATTCAAAACTAACCATACATGCTGGTTTTGTTGTTGCTATTGTTGCTGCTACTGTTGTTATTGTCACTTACTTTTTTGTGTTTTGACGCTACTTGCCTTCAGAACTCCCTAGGGAATGTTATGCTAGCTTCATCACTTTTATTTATTTATATATTTATTTTTTTCTTTGTTTTGAAACGAGATCGAACTTCAGCATTTTATACCGATAGATTTTAGACACCTTTTTTCTGCAACTGGTAAGATTATGTAGGGGGTGCAAATTTTGATCTTGCACCCCCTGAAAATTCTAGGGGGTGCAGGTGCACCCCCTGTTCCCGGGCCCTTGAGTATCATTCCATGGATGAAGATGTAGAATTTCTTCTGCTCTCTAGAGGGAATTTTACATGATGATGATGATGTTGATAACTTCACATTCACCTCTGGAACTTTTTGTAAACCCAAAGATACAATGTAATTTATGCTTGTTTTTAAAACTAAATTTTTTCTTCAGAATGCCTAGGCCAGTGTTAGTTTATTTTTTAAATATTTAACTTAGGTTTCCTATGCTTGCATGGGTTGGATAGTTTTACAAATTCAGATATTGAGTGGCATAAAAGAAAAAGGAAAGACCTTGCAAATCCAATTTATTAGACAAAAACTGTGCAGAAGTTTGTTATATATGTATGAGGGGATGCTGAACAATTCTTGACTTTGGGTAAAATACAGGAAAATCAGTTAATTACGATTTTATTCAACATATTCTCCTTTTGGATTCACACCTATTGCAGTGGTCCATTAGTTTTTCTTTACCCTGTAAAAGAACTGTAAAAGTTGGGCCTCCAACCAGGCTTTTGTGATACCCTTAAACCTAGGAATTTTTCTGCACCCCTTTGTATATTTCATCATATAATAGGGGTTGCCAAACTGCAAATATGTTGAAGAAAGGGAAGTCAACCTAGAGAATGAGAGGCATTCATTCATGCTTGTTGGGGAGGAAGTTCCTAGTAATGCTTTCCTCTGTGCTTGTGAGTGTAGAACAAACTATTGTGTAAGGTGAATACACAAACTGAAAGGAGGGTCATAGTGAAATGTTACAAACCAAGTAGCAGGCCTGGGAAGTATTTGGTATTTATTGTAAATGTTTAATAGTTGTTCACAGAAGTGATCAGCAAGATGATGGCCAGCTTCAATAAATCTATGGCCAACGTTGAAAAAGCACACAGAAATAACAAAAGAATAATACATTTATTTCACTTGTTTTATAAGATATTAACACCATCCTTCTGCTTCTTTCCTCATGATTAAAATGTGTGGTTAGTTGATGTTCTCATCTTCACCAATGTCATTGCTGAATTTTCTTTTGGAACATCTCTTGTAGGTAAATGCGTATTGGTAAATGTTGAGTTGAGTCAAAATTTGAAATGTTTAGAACATATTATTTTGAAAACAGTTGAGTTTTCCAATGAAGGATTTGTAACTGTGTAGTCAACCGATCCACCAAAATTATGACAGGCTGCACCTGGAGGGAGAAACAAGAAAAGCAAACAATTTTTTGAGGACTTTCTGGCAATGATTTAATACTTGTAAATGTTTGCTGACATAGAGACTGCCCTGCAGACTCATTTGTGAATGCTTATATATAGCCGTGTCTTGTGTGAGTGTATGCACATGTGAGTATGGCTGAATATGCACTTGTATGCATCTGTGAGTGTGTGTTTGCACGTGTGTATATGTATGTTTGTGTGTGAGTGAATACGAGTGTGTGTGTGCATGCACGGGTGTATGTATATGTTAGTGTGTGTATCTTATCATATTCTGTTCATTTCTTTTTCCAAAACACTTGTATATGTGTGTATAAGTATTTGTATGTACATGTATATGTACACTTGTGGCTGTATGTGCATCTGTTTATGTATGTGAGTGTGTATGTTTACACGTGTGCATGTGCATGTGCAAATGGCTGTGCCTCTGAGTGTCTCATTCTTCTAATCATACCCACCATATTCACCAGTGATGGTAGCAGCTACAAGAGCTCCACGAAAATTTGGGTATTTCTTGATTATGGGAATCAAAGCCTTTCTCGTTGCTTCTCTTGGACTTAAACCCTCTTGCATCAAGAGAACAGTATGGAAACTGAAAGAACAAAATGGAAAAAGAAACATTGGGTGCATTATGAACAATAGTTATGTTGAAATACATTGAGCTGTCAGATAAACTTGTTTCTTTTCCCCCTGGTAACTGGCACAGGTGTGGCTGTGTGGTAAGAGGCTTGCTTCCCAGCCAGATGATTCTGAGTTCAGTACCACTGTGTGACACCTTGGGCAAGTGTCTTTTACTACAGCTTCAGGCCAACCAAAGCCTTGTGGGTGGATTTGGTAGATGGAAGCTGAAAGAAGCCCATTGTATATATATATATATACTAGCAGAGATACCTGGCTTTGCTTGTGTCACATGGAATTGAAGAATTAGACTTTTCTTTTATATTTTCTCTAATGAACTGGAATATTTTTGATTCGAATTTCATCAAAATTGCAGATGAAGAATTTTAATGAGGGTTCTTTCCCTCTTTACACACCCTAGCAAAAATTCTAATCATGACGTATTTATCCTATACTACTCATCTTTATGCCCAGATTCCAAAATCCAAATCTTATGAAACCTGTTGAAAGGTTTTCGCTCCTGAAAAATGGAGCAGATGGAGCTCTAAAATGTGGGAGTTAAGGCCCCTATTGTGTGTGTGTATGGGTGGGGTTTAGTTTCTTGAAGCCAACCAGAGAAGTTGAATTGTTGGGAATCTTTTTTAACTTGGGTCTTATATCTATTGTTCAAATTTCTTTGAAATCTGAAATATATGAATGTTCACTGGATTTGTAAAAGAGAGCAATGCTACAAGAAATCAAGAGGCGAATGATCACAATAAGCAGTCAGCTACCCTACCATAGTTGTTACCACTCCCCAATGTAGGATTCCTCACCATACAGGTGATGGGCACAGCTGTAAGATGCATTACAATTGGAAGGACATGACCCAAGTGAAATAAATATTAACAACTGTGTGACGTGAAGGCTAAGAGGAAATGAAAGTGTCATGTCTGGAGTTTGCCAATGATCACTATGCTGATAAGTAACTGGACAGAATAAATTTGCAATCTATAAATCTCTTTGAATGACCAGTCATTTATCTGGGAAGGCCTTGAAATCAATGTTACCATCTGGGGACTATCTCTGACCCAGTGATAATAAAAAGACTCAAAGGAGGTCTGCAACCAAATAACTTTACTCAAAATAACACTTTGCAACTGAATCGGTGGAGGCAAAGATGCCTCTCCTTTGCTTGACAATTTATGCACCACATTGCAGAAATCATAATCTAAGTATATCTCAAAGAAAACTCTTACAGTGTGGTACCATTGAATTACAAATAACGCTCATCTTGTATGCTCAGGTGACTCTATAGCTGCCAAGAGTACGATTGTATTCATCTTGGCTTTGGAAAAATGACTAAATTGTAGGGGTCAAGCCTCCATTAAGGGGTCTTACTAACTCCTAAGAAGTTGAAATTTTAGGAATATTACTTCATTTGTGTCTAATATCTATGGTTAAAATTTCATGAACAGCAAAAATATATGAATTTTCATGGCGGTTATGGCCTCATTTATGCCCCCTCACTTTCAAACATATACTGCATTACATCTGTTCTTATGCATAGAATATAATTTCCAAATTTCATAAAGATCCATTCAATACATTTAATCTAGTTTTGGATCATAAAAAATGACTAAAATTTAGGAGTTAAGGCTGCCGTTAGGGGTCTTAGAATCCTCATGAGAAGTGGAAACTTTGGGAATACTTCTTGATGTATGTCAATTATCTATGGTTGAAATTTCATCATCATCAGAGATTTATGGATTTTCATGGGGTTCAGCTCTCTTTAAGCCACCTCATATTCAAACCAAGCATACTGCATTATACCCACCCTTATGCTTTGAATCTAAGCTCGAAATATCATAAGGATCCATTCAGTAATTTTGGTCCACGAAATTGTATGAAGCACACAGCATTACCCTTCTCCCTAGGCTTGGATTTTGTGTTCCAAATTTCATTAGGATCGGTGCAGTAGTTTTTGAATATATAAGTAACACACAAACACACTTATATAATAGATATAAATATGCACATATACATACATGTCTATATGTGTGTGTGTGTATTATATATATATATATATATATATATACACATACACACACAGAAAGACAGATTGATAGATACAATTGAGTGTGCAAACAAAAATATGAGACACTGCCTTGAAGAAATTTTTGTCAAATGAATCGACCCCCAGTGCTTTAAAAAAAAAATTTTGATGAGTCCGGTACTTATTCTAGCAGTTTCTTTTTGTCAAACCAGTAAGTTATGTGGATGTAAATAAACCAACAGCAGTTGTCAAGCAGTGACGAGGGAGAAACACAGACACAAAGATACATACAGACATCTATAAGGGAATTAGGTAGCTAAACCTGGAGCTGAACAGTTTCAAGGTGAACTTAACGAAGATGAGAGTTTTGATTAGTAGGTGTACAGTAGTAGTATATGCGTTATTATTTTACTGACCTTGGTGAAAATCTCATCAAAACATCTCCATTACCTGTAGCTACAGCACCACCGACTGCGTTGTCCACGTAAGCACCAGCACCAACAATGGGTGAATCACCAACTCTCCTGAAAATGAAGATCTGCTTTGAATTATTCTGTTATGATAAAGAACAGTGAAATCTGTTTGAGATTTTTGATTAAAAAAATATTCCTATTTCGTTTTTGTATCTCTCCTGACACAACATAATATTCTTATGATAAACAAAAATAGTTGTGACTTTGAATGACAAAACCTTGAGACAGTTTGAAGGTTATTTTTCTTGGATTAGATATCATAGTAGTCACTGTGGTGAGTTTCTTGGTGTTAGGTGATGAATGTGAATTGCTGTCACTGTCCATCCATTGTTTTTGTATTGTGACACCCCCCAGCACCCACTACACTCTCTGAGTGGTTGGTGTTAGGAAGGGCATCCAGCTGTAGAAACTCTGCCAAATCAGATTGGAGTCTGGTGTAGCCATCCGGTTGCACCAGTCCTCAGTCAAATCGTTCAACCCATGCTAGCATGGAAAGCGGACGTTAAATGATGATGATGATGATGATGATGATGATGATGATGATGATGATGATGACAGTGCTCTAGCCAGGCCAGCTGCTGCTTTTGCAACTGTCTGTTGACTGCCATCTTCTATGTTCAGTCTGATGCCTGCTAACTGTTGTCTGTTGGTAGTGGCTAAAATGCACGGAATATATATAGTGGTGTTTTGGCTCAGAAAAAGCATGCCAAAGGTGAAATTGTTGTTAGATCTAGTTCCATGTGAAGTCTTGAATTGTCAGATGTTTTTGATGGTGTAGGTAAAATTCTAGGGAATCACAATTGTATTCTTGGGTTGTTTTTTTGAATCGGATATAGTGATTTGAATTCAATTGCTAAATATTCTTGTTACAATTCTAATTCAACTATGTGGAATGTAGACTACTTATACAGGCCACTTTCAAAGTTTATTAACAGTAACACCTTTGTTCCCAGGAGGTTATGAGTTCTTTGTCATCCATTTTGGCACTTGAGCAACTTATTGGTTCCTTTGGTATTGATAATTTTGTATATCTGTTTCTGGAGTAAATGGAAGTAAAAGGAGGTCAGAGTCATAGAGGTGTCCTGATCTAACTCAAGAGACTCTTGTTGCCCATGTGTGGGTGGATTGCCCTTACCGGTTTCATCTTTTGTTTATCTTCTTTATTAAATCTATGTATTTATATATTTCATTTACCTATGAGTGAAGTTTAGAAAAATTCTTAATATGTCTCAATGTATTGTATCATGCCTTTATCTCATTCCTTGTTTTATATAACAACAAACACACAGCCACACCCCTGATATGATGAAACAAATTCAGTGGGGCACAATTCTTTAGTTATATCAGATAAAAGACACTGAATAATATAGTCTGGAGTATACTATTCTTGCAAAAGTAAAACAGGATGGTCATAACTCAAACACTGATTAAAGCTAACTTGAGTCTAAACATTAGAAGCTACAACTCAAAAACACCCTGACTTCTGCTAAGTAAAAAATTTAAATACATCTTTTACCTTTGAACTGGAAGATAAATTACTTATCAAGACTTTGTAATAATAACATTGCTGTCAAAAGAATTCTAATATTCTATGCTAAAACTGTGTACAATCTACAATATTTACATAGTGATTCTTTTATCACTATTTTGCCAAGTTCTGTGTAGTTTATGCTTTGTTGATGATGCTGTCACAAAAATAGTAAAACTTGTTGAACTAAAATAATATTGGTTATTGATTAATAACTATTTTCTTCTCATTATATAGTCATTTCTAGTTATTTTTTTTTAATGCTCCTAGGTATTATTAACAACAACAACAGCAACAATCTTTTCCATGCTTGTATGAGTTAAACAAATGTTGGAGTAGATTTTTTTAAAGTCAGATTCTCTTTCTGCTGCCAACTCACAAATGATTCCAAGTAAGGTAATATTTCCCTTTGTCTTTTGGGTAGGCTGGACATACTTTGGTGGATGGATTTTAAATAAATGACATTTTCGATGTGGATGGAATATGTGAGTTATTTATTCTCTAAACCATTTCATTTCTCTCTACCAAGCACTGTACCTGCTTGTACATTTGCCTAGAAAAGTATAGTAAAGGTTACATTTATCTTGGCAAGCATAGTGAAGGTTATACTTTGTTGATAAAGTACCACGCATCAAAAATAATTGAAATATTATTAATCATTGGTAAGTATTGCATTCATCTTTCTCCTCTCTTCAGCAAGACATCTACCATACTTTAGCATCTCATTACTTAGCATAAAGCCACCTCCCTCAAAACTACTCTGCCCTCAGTTGAAGGGGTCTTGTCTGGCAAGTTACTTAGTGACCTCACTAATGTTGGTACCATGCTAAAACCACTCAGAACACTCTGTAAAGGGGTTGGTGTAAGGAAGGGCATGTGGCCATAGAAACAATATCAAAATAGATATTGAAGTTTGATGCAGCCTAGTGATTTGCCAGTTCCTATTGAATTGTCCAACCCATGCCAGTGTTGAAAGTGGATGTTAAATAATGATGACGATGATGATGAGTTCAAGTTTTAATACTCACTGGATTAAAAATGATAATACTAAGTCAACTGATGTCTAAAAACAACCAAGAAATCAGAGATAAAGAGCAGCAGTAAAGGATCAAGCATGAATATATTCAAAGAAAAAGAAAGATTACAAACCCATGCATTTTGTTAGCTAATCCATTCGTTGAAGTTCCTGCTGCAACATTACCTTTGGCATCAACAACAATCATACCAATGGTATCATGGTTAGTTTCGGAGATATCAGGTGAATTTTGTGGGTCATGGAATTTGTAAAGCGGGTCATCATGATTGGCAGGTTTGTAAGGTCCACAGTGTTTTCTAGGATCTGGTTTAACATTCTGTTGAAGAAATATAACAATAATTTATAACTAAAGCCATGGATAAATGTTTTCCAATCTGGGGTGCTAGTACCCAAGTGGGACATCTAAATTTATTTCATGGGGTGCTTGGAATTCAATTTTAACTTTACCTGCATTTAAATGCCTTTATGGAATATTTAAGGGGTAGGGTTGGCCAGTGTGACAGGACATCTAAGTGGGTGCTGGACTAAGAAAGGTTAGGAAACAATGTGATAGATTTGGTTTGGTAATAGGAATTAATATTTTTTTTTTAATCTCTGGTGGAGTGGGATATTACCTGGTGATATAGTTAATCAGGTTGACCATGAGGGTGTCATACCCAATCATTGGTGTAGCAGCATTATAATCAATCGCTATAAAGGCAAAGGTGATGCCCTGGACAGAAATAATTACAGAACGTGGCGAGCTGGCAGAAACGTTAGCACGCCAGGCGAAATGCTTAGTGGTATTTCGTCTGCCGTTACGTTCTGAGTTCAAATTCTGACAAGGTCAACTTTGCCTTTCATCCTGCCATGTACCACGGCTGGTGCTGTGTAAGAGCATCCAGCACATTCTGTAAAGTGGTTGGTGTTAGGAAGGGTATTCAACCATTGAAACCATGCCAAAACAGACATGGGTCCTGTACAGCCCTTTAGATGGCCAGCTCCTGTCAAACCATCGAACCCATGCCAGCATGGAAAACTGACGTGAAATGATGATGATGATGATGATTCCCAGTGTAGAGGTAGAGTTAAGTCTACATGGTTAAGAAATTTGTATCCTAGCCGAGTGGTTCAAGGTTTGATTGCATTGTGCAGCATAGAGGAGCATCAGGTTGACCAATAGCTTCTGAGTAGAAGTTGTTTGAAGGAATTTGCACAGAAGTCTTTTACTCATGCAAACATGTACCATCATCATCCTCATCATCCTGTTTTCCATGCTGGCATGGGTTGGACAGTTTGATAGGCGCCGGCAAGCTGGAGGGCTGCACCAGGTTTCAGTCTTTGCTTTGGTAAAGTTTCTATACCTGTTCAGGTTCAGCTCCACACAATGTAGTTGGAAAGCAAACTACTTAACTACTTGACAAGCAGCCATGTATATTTCTTCAGGAATAAAGCTGTTTGATATGTAATACATGATCTAAGACACTTACTTTCCAGAAGTTCGGTTGGCAGTTACCGGAACGCCAATCGTTCCACATTGCTATTGAGTCATTTGAATGCAAGTCTGTTTCTTGAAAGCCCATTTGAAGAGCAAATTCTGTGGCTGCAACAAAACCAAAACAAAAGCAAATTAAACAACAATAATTATTGTTTTAATTAATTGTAATGGACAAAGTATACATATAAAATATAGTTAGATATAATATTTTGAAAAAAGGTTTTTTTCCCTCTTCTAATCACTTTTGTCACCAAGTATTCTATATTTGTGAAAATTATTGATTGAATATTTAGTGTGAATAAGTCTATAAACATGCAAATGCTTTACTAGGCATATATTTTCAAAATATGCTGTTAATCTTCAAGATATGTAAACAAAGAAATTAATAGTGCTTGGAAAAATCTTTAATCGTAAGTCTCCTAAATCAATGCAAACATACCACTGAATAATGGAAACAAAAAAACCAGGTCAACCATTGTAATATTATTAATATGAAATATCTGATAAACAAAGAACATCACTGATTCTATTATTTAGTAACTTTACCTCCTTCTCCAACGAGCAGTGTATGGTCAGTATATTCCATCACTGCACGGGCCACAGATATTGCTGGCTTCACCCTTCTCAGGCCACCGACTGCTCCGGCAGTATGAGTGATTCTACAAAATTGATAAAAATATATAAATTGTGTATTTATTAAAAGGGCATGGTTTTATGATCAAGAATTTCATTTTGCTCCAGGTCTATTGCATGGCACAGTATCTTGGCCAAAGTTGTGGTTTTGAAACATTTCTTTTGTCATGTATGGCTTCCGTGCTGGTGGCACGTAAATAGCACCATTTGAGCGTGATCGTTACTAACGTCGCTTTCCTGGCACTTGTGCCAGTGGCACGTGAAAAGACATTCGAGCGAGATTGTTGCCAGTACTGCTGCACTGGCTCCTGTACAGGTGGCACGTAAAATACACCATTTCGAGCGTGGCCGTTGCCAGTACCGCCTGACTGGCCTTCGTGCCGATGGCACGTAAAAAAGCACCCACTACACTCTCAGAGTGGTTGGCGTTAGGAAGGGCATCCAGCTGTAAAAACTCTGCCAGATCAGATTGGAGTCTGGTGTAGCATCTGGTTCGGCAGTCCTCAGTCAAATCGTCCAACCCATGCTAGCATGGAAAGTGGATGATGATGATGAACCCTTTGATCACTATTTTACTCTGGTGGATCCCCATAGCCAATCGAATATGATGGGGTCAACCAGACTTTTATGGATGCTTCTTTCAAAATTTCTATTTTGTCTATCACACATTTCTTTGTGTAGGCTGAACTATGTAAAATGTTAGAGAAAGAAATGTAGCTGTTACTTGCAATAAATACATCGAAAGAAAAATTTGTTTATGGAGCCATAAAATACTATTGCAGACCCACTTTACTATTTTCCTTGAGTGAACCTTCCAAAATTTTATATGGTCTACAAGGGTTCATATGAACCCTGGTCGAGAACCACTGAGCTAGCCTTTCAACAATGATTCAAGTTTATTAATACACTGTGAGGGAAATTTAGAAAACAGGAAATGTGTGGAATCCCATTATACACATGCATGAATGTGTGTGTGTGTGTGTGTGTGTTTATCAGTAACAAATTCGCTGATATATCAGTGGCAAGCGCAAAATTACCTTACGGGACTGTGTGAGTTACGTCTCTTTATGTAGTGACATTGCAATTCATAACCACTGAGCCATGTTTCTCTACAGTGCTAAGAAAAAGACAGAATATTCTTAGATTGAATGCCTTTGATCATTGATTTGCTCAATCAGGGCTGACTGGGCTCAATCAACAATAGAAACAGTAGTAGCAACAACAACAACAATCTACTACTAGCATGTAGGTCACATGACATATCAACAAACCAACAAATACATTCTTCTGTTATTGGGTATTATAGTATTATATATATATATATATGCTGGTTTCAAATTTTTGGCACAAGGCCAGTAAGTTTGGAGAAGGCTGTATGTCAGTTATATTGGCCCCAGTGTTCAAATGGTACTTATATTGACCCTGAGTAGAATTTGAAATTAGAAGGTAAAGACAGACGAAGTGCCATTAAGCATTTTGTTGCCTATCTTATATCTATATATATATATGGAAAAAAAAGTCAAAGTAGAAAATGGTAAAATAATTTTATAAAAAACATTTCAGTACCAGTTTTGGTCATTGAGACTTTTTCAACTTTAAGTATGGAAAACAGTTAAATTTTGGAAAAATTATATGAAATGTTTTTTAAAAGAATATTTGCATAGAATTCAAATACAAGGGGAATTTTCCTTGTTTCTGTCTATCTCTGTCTCTCTTATATATATATATATATTAATAGCCTAGCATCAAAGAGGAGGAAAGGCAGCCCTTAATCTTTTTCACCTCCACAGAGACTGAGATGAGTTATCCTCAGGCTGAGACACATTGTGATGAATTGCATGGGGTGGCATGTGACAATCTGTAATTATCATGCACATGACAATCATAATGAAATCTTATGCATGGGACTAATATTTAAGTTCCAGTTTGTTTATGCATGTAACAAATGATATTATCAACACTGATACATAGAAAGGAATATTAGTTGAAATATAAAGGCAAGTTACCCATCCATTATCATTGCATCAAGAGTTGTTTCTCCAGCTTCATCTGGTCTTCCACCATATCCAATACTTTTGCTGCACTGTCGATATCTTTCACACATGGAGCATCCTTGTTCAACAGCATCTAAAGCAGATCTTCCTTTACTGTTGATCACACTCCAAGCTTTAAAACAGATTAAAAAAACCCAAAAACAAAATCTGAGAGAAAGGGTCATCACAGTTATCTTCTAGCACCACTCCCAACAGACATTACAGTTACCCCCTGTCATCACTTCTCACAGAACAGACATCAGAGATACTTACCACTCTCACTACCTATACATCCCAATTAGTTACCTCCTCCAACCTTTCATCAACCTGCTCAACACATCTTTTAATGTACCACATAGATGGAATTTTTGACGCTGAATCCGAATTTGTTATTCATTTATTCTAGAAAAATTTTGCAAAAATGTTACAGGTGTTCAAAGTTTGATAATTTTCAGAAAACAGAATTTTCAGCCAATCAGAAAACAGCGCGTTCGCTGCCTCTTCCATCATTGGGGTTGGGGGGCATCAAAATGTCAAAACATTGCTAGAAAGAACAATAAAAGCATTAAAATATACACGAATGAAGTTAACATTTAAAACATTTGCGAGCAAATTAAATATTTAAAAGCTACGAACAAACAAACCAACAGGAGTTGCTAGAAATAACAATCAAAGCATTGTTTAAAACAGACATTTATTAGTTAAGAAAATTCAAGAACGAAAGTTTGCAATACACTCTAGGATTTTATAAAATAAACCAGCTGGCCCCGTTCCGTCAAAAATGACGGCTAATTGTAGTATTTTAGAGTTGAAACGCTGATTTCTCTTTTCAGCGTTGAATGTT
>NC_068985.1:15569190-15587114 GCF_001194135.2 Octopus bimaculoides
TACTCACACAAAGTTGAAACGCTCCCGCTACCAGTTTGCCAACACCCTTCCTTCGTTATTCATCTATCACCCCTTCCTTTCTCATTCATATGTTGTGACGGAGAAAAAAACAAACGCTTTATTATAGTAGAAGATTATCTTTCTCGTATCTCCTTCTTCTTCTTGTGCGCATGTGCAGCATCTTTGGTTACAATGGAAACAGAGTTTTTTTGCCACGGTGATGCGTAAAATACTCGCTTCTGATTGGCTAAAATACCCAAATGTTGCAAATTTTAAAGGCTAATAACTCTTAATAATGGATCTGTATGAAAAATGAATTTCGTTTTCATAATTAGTATACAAAACCTAATCCATATACCAAATTTGAAAACAATCGGAACAAAATTGTAAACAGTGACGAAAACCACAAAGATCCGAAGTTGTTTAATATTAAATGTCTTCAATTATATTATACAAAGCCTCCTCATTCAGCTATCACGTGATCTGGTGATTAGGGGAGTTGGTTGGTCAAGTACAACTATGCAACCGTGTCCCTACAACAAGTCATTTTCCCCATGGGAAAATCAAGCACCAGGTCACAGAAGATAAAAATAACAAATTTTTCGGCTGTCCGGCCTCTTTTGCCTCAGGCCCTCTTGTAAACTCCTTTTTTGATTGGTTAACGCTTCCCCCCTTGTTTGAAGGGGGAAGTGTGGTAATGGGGGCGAGATGTGGAAGTGTTAGCTCCTCAAACTTGTCACCGTCCGAGGAGGAGCTTGTCAAAAGTCTGAAGAGGATAGATGAAGTGATGGAGGTGAAGAACTTTGCAGAGGCGGTAAAAGATAAAAGTGAGGGCGTGTTTCTGGAGGAGTTGAATAGATTCAAAGGAATCCTTAAAAAGGAGGGGAGCGACGTAAAGATATCTCCTCCCAGTGAGACAACGGATAAAGTTAAAAGAACCACACTGTACAGAACTTACAGTTTGAAGTTACTACGAATACAGGTTGCAACCAAATCACAGGTTGAAAGGGCATTGAGGCCAATATGGAAAGAGGTAAATTACTTTACCTGAGGAGGGAAATATGCAACAGTGGAGGTGCAGTTTGCGTCGGAGACTTTGGCCAAGTAGCATGCCGTGACTCCCCTCAAAACGTTCGAGGTGGTCCTACCCATCTACCTGGGAAGGCGTGCTTTTAGGGTAAGGGTAGAAGAGACCCCTCCTGAGGTGGATGTTGCCTGGCTGGTAGCCGCCATCCTATTGGGAATGGCGGATATGATTGTGAACATCCAGGCCAAAAGAATGCCACCAAGGAATTGGCAAGAGCAGGGCCTGGAAATGATAATCCAGGCCACCCCAGAAGATTTGGAGAGGATGGTGAAAACCATCACAGTCAGAGAGGATGTAAAACTGTTATGGTGGAGGGCATGACGTCACGATACTTCAAATGTGGCCAAAACGGTCACACAAAAGCAGAATGTTCTCCACCTGCCGCAAAGAAATCAACGAAAGAAGCCGCACCTCGACCTCTTGCGACGTCGTGTGTGAGCGTAAAGGAGCTAGAGAAGGTGGGAGAGAACCAGGAGGCTGAAGAGAAAGAAGGGTGGAATACATCATCGAAAAAAGGGAAAAGAGGGAAGAAAAGAAACCAAGGCGAAAATGTGAACTCATACGCTACTCCCAGCCATCTTCCAACCTGTCCCACGCCGTCCCGTCTTACCCCTGTAGTCACCAACCCTCACCCAGCCCCTCCTGACACAGACACAATGACAAACACACAGGAGCCCGAAATTCCTCCATCCCCACCCCCAAAAGAGAGAAAAAATGTATGCTATTTTGTATAGCAATAGAATAAGAGGGAAAATCAACTCTCAAGTGTTTCAAATAAGGGCTGGCCCGAGCACGTCGAATGCGCAATAGTAAGCAACGAAGAGAGGATTACACTAAAAAAACAATATTCGGGGTGGAGATCGTGGACTTAGAAAAAGAGATAGACTTAAGTAAGCTATCACCAAAGATGGCCTTTCATCACCTTGAACTCAATAGCTATTTGTAACGAATTAATGTTGTAAAAAAAGTGTGTCAAAAGAGTTAAACGAGGCCACTCGGATGTGAGGTCGAGTGGTCTTCATTCCATTTTTTTTATCATTCATATCCATCTTTTCCACTCGTTTTTTCTTTTTTCCCCCACTTATATGTTTGTCTGTCCTTGTATCGTCCCTCTTTGTAGGCCCATGTGGGCATTAAAGAACAATCTTTTGCCTCAGGCCAGAGACCATATGCAATTACCGTCGTTCTAATGACGTTTGCCTGGAAGTCTTCTAGACTACCGTCGTTCTAATGACGCTTGCCTAGCAGATTTCAGACCACTATCATTTTCACGACGTAGATTCAACAGCTATCATTATATCCTGCGTTATCATGGCGATTTGTTCAGCAGCTAATTCTATCACCACAGGCTATTCGACATTGGCTTGTCATGTTACCAATTTTGTTGACACCTGCTATGAACTTGTAACAGTAAGTCTAAGCTATGAACTGAATATGTTTCCCGTTTAAACCCCACACACGGTACGCACACACGTTTCTGATACCCTTTCAATTTTGTCTCATGACTAGCTAGCGTTTACTTGTTATTCAAAAAGGATCCATACGTTAATATTTGATTTCTTACATTGTATGAAAAGCTGTTTGTATCATCTATCCCAAATAAATTCTATTTAATATTGAATGGAGTCTAATCTTCCTTTTATGACAGAATACTATTATACAACTTAAATTTAGTGGAATGCTAGATGGCCATCCCTACACTACTGAGTTTGGTGTAATGTCATGGTAGTACCCCGCTAAAGCACTATATTGTGGTGCATGTGTATAAGTGGGTGTAGACATGCAGGTTTGTGTATGAACGTTGAGGGAAAAAAAAAATTCTGTTTTGTTTTACAAACAAAATACTGTGCAGTGCATAATTAGGTCAGCCTGCGAAGTAAGAAAGAAGATGCAGACATTCAAAAAGAAAACATGTAGCGAGAAAAAAAACAACAAAACAATGTAGTTGAAAGAATTGTACATGTGTGCAAAAATGTGCAATGCCAGTGGCCAAAGAGGAAAAAAAAGTATACAATTAGACTTTCAAAAACAAATGAAGGTGTGCAGTGCTAACAAAAGAGAACGAAATAAGCAAGCATTTGAAATACAAAAATATGTGTATGCGCACAAAGTCTAAGTACAGCAGGACTGGTTTGAAAAATCTGTGACTGTGGAGAACGTTGCATGTACGGGCTTTTCATTTTGGCAGTTTTTGGTCGGATGGCTGCAGAAATGTTACGTTTATTGATCGGAGATGTTTTCTTTGTGGATCTGTGCAACATAGTGGAGTGCATTCTCTGGCAGGTTGAAAGTGCATGGCGGGTTCTTTTCCTTTTTGCTGTGTGACAGTCGAATGGAAACTGTGTGTAGTGAAAGTTGTTATTCTTGTCTTTAATGTGATGCTCATGATGTGAAGGCTGTAATTCTTGAGCTCGGGTTTCCAGAATGTAGCGACGAAAGGGAAAATTTAACAGTAGAACAAAAAATTGTTTTTATCTTCCAAATGCAATGAAGTTGGTGAAGTAGAAGCAAATGTGTATTAGAACGTCGGGAAGCATATTAGGCAACGGCTGTTGGAGCGAAGGCTGTAGATCTTTAAGCTCGGGGTCACCACTTGTAGTGGGCGTTTGGTGAAGGCCGCATTTGTTTTCACGGAATCGTGCGATGCAGCGAACTGATGTGCGATGTGACGGATATAGAACATGTAGAATCACATCGGGGTCACCAATTATAGCGGCTGAAGTGAGATGCCTTGTCATATCACATCAATATGATGTGGCTTAGTGCTTCTCAAGCTATCTGATATGGCGTACCGGCAGTTTTTTTTCCAATGTACCAGAGACAGGTAATATTTCTTAGCAATATTAATTTATACCGGAAACAATATATATCTACTACATATGTGGAAAATCGGTGTGTATTTGTTTGTGGCGTTGTTAGCTAACTCCTACATTGTTTTATTGATTTTGATGAAACTTGACACGTGAGTAGAACTCATGTCTGGAAACCTCGTGACATACTTAGATTGTTGAAAAAAATCGATAACACGGCCCCAGGAAGGGACCTTTATATCTACCTCATATAACTAATTTTTTAAATACCCAAGGGAAATAACGCATAGCACCTGCACAATATTTTAAAACACAGATCCACGAAGAAAACAGATTTTGGCACAAGGCCAGAAATTTTGGGGGAGGGAAAGTCGATTACGTCGACTCAACGCACAACTAGTACATATTTTATTGTTCCCTGCAAGGATGAAAGCAAAGTCGATCTCGGTGGAATTTGAATCGTCTGCTAGTTGGAGTTCAGCATACATTCATGCATGTGCATACAAAATGGACAAGTTAATCAGCTTTGGGAAGATTGGTGTCGGGTAAGTGTGGAATGGGGATGTTAAAAATTTGAAACTGCGAAAAAGTTCTTTCAGAATCGCAATCTCTGTATTTTAAAAAGTGTAATTTGCTCTAAAAAAAAAAAAGAGAGAAGAAAAAAATGGTAAAAGTTTTAAAACCCTGGAGCAGCAGGTGGGCAAATCTTTTGGGAATTAGAAAGCAGCAATATTTCGGTATTAGTATATGACGTAAGTCATGAATGAATGTGTGTGTGAGTGTATTTGTTATTGACTGTTCAGCTCTGTCAAGCAGATGAAACAAAATGTCACACACTCACTCATGACGCCATAGATTTTTACTGAAAGATTGTCTGGAAAGCTTTTTGTTGTAGAATCATAATCTCTGATATTGAAAACGAGGGGATCCGGAGTAATTTGTGAGAGAAGAATTAAAAAGTATATAAAAAGAAGATGAATCAGGAGTGGGGCGACTCTATGATATTTCTGCGTGCGTCTATCCATCTATTACACCCATGGACGTTTCTCGTGAGCGAATATGACTGAGTAGCATGCTTTCGCTAATTGTTTTAGTGAGCCTATATAATCACGAGCAGATATTGACAGCATCTCGACCCTCCCATCTTTTGATCCAAAGGAACGAGAAGGATGAGACAACCGGAAAGAGACAGGGTGCAGGGTCGCACCAGTTGTCGTCTGGTCTGACACTCATTTTCAGTTGAGAGGACTGGGGCAATGTGAAAAAAGGCGTCTCGATGAAAGACACAACGCACCGCCTGGTCCAAGCAGCGCTGGATTAATCATTAAGCAAAATAAGCAGAAAAGTGCTTAGGGTATCACGGGAAATGGGGGGCGGACACCACAGAAACGGTAAATGGTTTACAGCATAAAAGATGTCATTTTAAACTTGCAAAAATAATATTCGAAATGGTTTATATGATCAGAAATATAATTTCGAAGTATTCATGGATTTAGGATGTATTCTGTTGGAATTGTAGTTTATCTTTTCTTTGTTTTCTTGCTATTCTTTCCATGCACACACAGTTTATGTATGGCAATAAAAATATTAATTTAGCACATAAACGATGGTTATTTAAGTTATTACATACTTTTACATTGCAATAAGAAGAGTAAAAGTATTTATAAAAGTTACCTTTCGCATTTGGTGTAATAAAAGGCCATGTATTTATGACTATAGGTAAATTTGAACTCGCAGATCTAGCGACGAAAATTAGAAGGAATAATAAACACACCCTCTGTGACATGATTCAAGAAGAAATGAAATTTAAGTATAGGCTTAGAGTTATCTCCCCTTAGACAGAAGGTCAGCCATGTAGCGAGCTTCTAGGAAGGGTAATTCGAAACCACTTATTTCAACTTTAAACTCGTAATTCATTTTGTTCCATTGTTTATTCAGTGTTATTTTAATATGTAATTGATTTGTTTTGTAAATGGGTTTCTTGTCTTCTCCAGAAACTCTTAGTTGTTGTTGAAACAATACTCTAAAGATATTGAAAAACATATTTTTCACTCAAAATGCTTTGAGCGAATAGAGTAAGTTTGTTCGATCATGTAATGCCGTTGCTACAGTAAGAGACTTGAAAGCGAAACATAATTGATTTGATGGATTTATGAGGTTAAAATACATGAAGTGTGGAAGCAAATAGAACGTTTTCAATTAGCAAACTCATGAAACTTCAACTGGTAAATATATATATATATATATATATATATATATAATATACTGTGGTAACCTTCATATATTGACCGCAACATTTGTGAATAGCGAGTAGGTTTCGGTAATTATTTACAGTGACGGCTTTTGATTGAAATTAAAACACTGTATAAAATATGTGTGTTTATATAAAGTGTGTAAATTGTGTGAAACTCGATGTACTTTGAGTCGATAGCGCTGAGCGTTTATGTCTTATGTAATACAATTTAAATGGTTGTAAATTTATTTATTATATATGCATTACATTGAATTTCAAATTTGTTTAGTAGGGAATATATATGATTCCATACTGAATTTTAAGTTTAGTATGGTATTTTATTACGTGCATACGTTTGTTTATTCCTCATTATGACGAATGTGCGGAATCTGAAATCCGAATTAAGGCTTCCTAGCAAAGGTACTTCCCATCTTTGTTCTTGTCACGATGCTCGAATATAAAATTGTCAACCGGCGCTGTATTTCCCATTATTAGTTACGCGCTAAGCTTCCTACTTTTGTACAGGAGGGAGCCTCAATGACATATAGTTTATTTATCATCATCATCGTTTTTATATCCTTCTTTTCTCTGCTTGCATGTTTTGGGTGAATCTTGAAGAACATCGTTCTTTTTGCCACATGGACTGGACACATTTTATCGCAGCTCTGACACTAGAGAGATTGTCTGGGATATGAGACATTTTGGCGTTGCTTATTCGACGCTGACTTATTTGAAACCAAACGTTTTAATATTTCTCACGTTTTAATGGTTCTGTCTCTTTCCTCTTCTCTCTGTTTATGTGTGTGAGGGTATTTCTCGATGTGTAAGAGGAGAAGGAAATTGTTTATGTTGATTGTGTTCGTTTAATAAATTGTAATGTCTCTCACCCTCACTCTATCTATATGTGTTTATTTCTGTTCGTGCAAACATGTGTGTATTCGTGGATTTACTTCCAACACCAGTGCTGTCACCAAAACAGGCTGAATATCCAGTCAGCCATACCAAATTGTCAGCATCATTCCATAGATGTAGATTTCCCTCTACCCTTTTTGGGGAATTCTATATTTTATCTGGAGTTAGTGCCTTCATAGGTGAGATTTTTTTTGTGATACTACGTGTAGAGTCCCTACATCCATCAGTCTTCATCATCATTTAATGTCCATCTTCCATGCATGCATGGGTAGGACAGTTGACAGGAGCTGGTGAGGTTGAAAAACTACCCTAGGCTACTGTGTCTGTTTTGGCAGGGTTTTTACGGCTGGATGCCCTTCCTAACACCTCCCACTCGGCAAAGTGGACTCAGTGCTCTTTATGTGGCACTAGCATAGGTGAGATTAGTTTTGGCATGATTTTAACAGCTGGAGACCCTTCCAAATGCCAACCACTTTACAGTGTGGACTGGATGCTTTTTACATGGCACCAGCACTGGCAGGGTCACTAAGTAACTCACAAGAATGGAATTATGAGAGGAGCAGGGGTATTTGAAGAGAGGGACTTTTGTCAGAGAATGAAAGGTTAGAGTGTGATAAAAAGGCAGAAACAGAAACAAGTGTCTTGCTATAATGGAGGGGACATTGGAAGACGTGATCCGATATCAAATGATGAAAGGTAATGTGTATCATATGTGATGTATGGATGCTGAGGAAATATGATATGTGTATCATATATGATACATAGTAAAGGCAGAGGGTTAAGAAGGACATCAAATGTATTACTCTCACCAATCCTAGAAGACTAAGAAATCCTTGGTGACAAGCCTCTTCCTCCAGACATAGATAATATAAATCCTCTAAATACATTGATGGAAAATTAAGATTAAAGGTTAGAAAGAGCATTGCTAGTTGATAATTGTTTAATAAAATAATTTAGAAAGTTTTCTTTCTTTTCAGCTAACAATGTTGAAGCAATTGAAAGCCTTTGCCAAGAATTACACAGTGCTGCTTGTTATGATCCCTTCAGTAGTTGCCTTACATGTTGGTTGGTATTATATGCAATTCAATCCTGATTTAGTTGAGCCTGAAAAACAAGAGATTCGGATTTTGGGGAAAATATTTAAGAAAACCCCAAAAGAATAAATTAGAAACTCCAAATTACTCAAAGTAAGTTAATGTTTTTAATAAATATTGGAAAAAAGAAAAACCCATTCCTTAAAATTTTTTTTTGTTTATTTTGTTTTCTGGCTGATATCAAGTGAGGGCTAAATTATTATACTAGGTGTAACTCTTGTAAGCAAAGGCACGTGGCCTAGTGGTTAGGGTGCTGTACTCATGATTATGAGATTTTGGTTTCAATTTCTGGACTGGGTGGTGTGGTGTGTGGTGTTCTTGAGTAAGACACATTATTTTATATAGCTCTGCAGTCACTTCAACATCTGATGTTTGGCACACTGTGCCAGGCAATCTTGATTTGATGGAACGACTGAGCTAATATGCAACATGAACATTGAAGCACTACAAGCAAATCATCTCTGTGATGGTTGTTCAGCAAGCTGTTGCGGAACCCTCATCTATCTTTTATGACTGGATAATCCACAAACTATTGTAATCAAACTAACATCATTTTAAGGGTATTTTAAGGATTTATAAATTATTTCTACTATTTCAACTTTACTACTTTCTAACCACAAAATAATTAATCGGTCACTTTGGAACAGCAATGAAATGAGCCATTCTAGTAATGTCTTACATTAAAGTCTTAGCTGTTAATTTGTAATTTTATTCATGGAATTATTTCTCAGTGTAAACATTGAAGTAAGGTAGGATGCCTCGCTACACTGGACATTAGTGGAACAGCCTAAGCTGCTTGTAGATTTCCTCAGACACCCATTTTAGAAAGTGTTGATCATATTTCCTTATACTACAAGCATCCTGTGCCATACTTTATGACATATTTGACATTGCAGTTATAGACCCCAATATTGCCCCTAAAACTGTATTGCCTAAATTTCAAGATCAACTGATATGAATTCATAGCGAACTTTGGCAAGCTTGGCATGGACGTCTGTTTCCACCCCATTGACGTAGTTGATAAGGATTCCTAGGTATCGAAGGTTCTCCATATCATCTTGTGCAGTCATGGACAAACTGCAGGCCATGGATCTTTCAATAAAAAAAAATTACCTCGAATTTTATAGTAGTCTCCCCTGATGATAAATCCTGTCTCATGTAGCCCGCTTGTTGCAAAAGGTTGCCCATGACTGGTCTAGTGGGCTATTTATGTGCATGATTGGTGTTTTTGATGAAGAACCTGTTTGCTTTACATACTTGTTCAGCTTACGAATTCTCTTAAGTCAATGATTTCTTTTTGAAGAGAGGGTTGCCAAATCAGGAAGAGAATGGGAAAGAATATACAGAAGTGGCTGTGTGGTAAGTAGCTTGCTTACGAACCACATGGTTCCGGGTTCATTCCCACTGCGTGGCATCTTGGGCAAGTGTCTTCTACTATAGCCTCGGGCCAACCAAAGCCTTGTGAGTGGATTTGGTAGACGGAAACTGAAAGAAGCCCACCGTATATATGTATATATATATATATATATATATGTGTGTGTGTATGTTTTTGTCCCCCAACATCGCTTGATAACCGATGCTGGTGTGTTTACGTCCCTGTAACTTAGTGGTTCGGCAAAGCAGACCGATAGAATAAGTACTAGGCTTCCAAAGAATAAGTCCTGGGGTCGATTTTCTCGACTAATGGCAGTGCTCCAGCATGGCCGTAGTCAAATGACTGAAACAAGTAAAAGAGTAAAAAGAGTAAAAGAGTATCTCACACTGGATTTCACTGAAAACTATTCAGAGAGTTTCTTCTCATTGATCAAATTGTATTAAGAAATCTTAAACACCACTGATATTAAATTTCTATTTTTTTTAAATACAATTCTAGGATTTGCCAAACATGTCTCTAAGAACAATTTTCCAATCAGCTGCTAATTGGGCCCATAGCAACAAGTTTGTTTCCTTGATAGTCATCACATCTGCTGTGTACTTAGCAACATATCCACTGAAAACACCAACAGTCGCTACTTCTGAAGAGAGAATTGCTAAATCATCCCCAAAATAACAGGTTAGTTACAAATTTCAAAAATATTTTAATTGCTTTAATCTTGTATTCAGGGACTGATCTTCAAAAACTATTCTTTATAGATTAGCAAAAGAAAATTGTTTATTTTATTTTTTGTTCCTCTTGGCTTTTAAAATATGTATGTGGAAATGAACATGTAATTCTC
This sequence comes from Octopus bimaculoides, assembly GCF_001194135.2. Taxonomy (NCBI): domain Eukaryota; kingdom Metazoa; phylum Mollusca; class Cephalopoda; order Octopoda; family Octopodidae; genus Octopus; species Octopus bimaculoides. The sequence goes on from NC_068985.1 coordinate 15,579,543, forward strand.
CTTTGTAGTATGAAATATGGATTCAGAGAATTGTGTGGCTATCATAGAAAGCTCTTCTAACAAACTCGGCTAACAGATCACATAGTAATGCAGAATAAATATCCATGTAGCTGGATGCCCTCCTCAATGCCAACCACTTTACAGAGAGTACTGAGTGCTTTTATGTGGCACTGGCACTAAGTATGATTACTAAGTACCTTGCAAGACATGACCCCTCGACTGAGAGGGGACTAGTTTTGAGGATGTAATTTTATTCCAGAGGATGCGAGGTTGAAGTATGATGGAGGAGGTAGGTGTGTGTCAGGGAGGTAATAAGTGGCAGCAGAGACAACTCCTAATATACAAATTAGGAGAAGCCAACATAGGAACCTTTATGCAGTCACTCAGACTAGAAAACAACAGGGAATCTCCTTCAAATCACAATCTACTGTATTAAATAAAACATTTTAGGTAATGTAGTGATCACATCCATGAATATCTCTACTCATGGCTCTACTCAATCAGGATTGACCGGTAGCAATACAAGAACAGTAGCAGATATAGCTAAAATTATTGCAAAGTATATTTTGCTCGTGAGATTGTCTGTCTCACAATATTTATAGAGAGATTTTCTTAAATTAAAATTATCAATTATATGAAGAAAAAATCTGTTCTTTAAAGATTTTTCTATATAGTTAATCATTTTTAATTGAAGAAAATATATATAATATATGTGTGTATATATTTTGTGTGTTTATATGTATATATATATATATATGTGTGTGTGTGTGTGTGTGTATGTGTATATATATATATATATATATATATATATATATATATATATATATATGTATATATGTATATATATGTGAAGGCGCATGGCTCAGTGGTTAGAGTGTTGAGCTTACGATTGTGAGGTTGTGAGTTCGAATCCCGGACCGGGCTGCGTGTTGTGTTCTTGAGCAAGACACTTTATTTCACGTTGCTCCAGTTCACTCAGCTGTAGAAATGAGTTGCGATGTCACTGGTGCCAAGCTGTATCGGCCCCTTTGCCTTTCCCTTGGATAACGCTGGTGGCGTGGAGAGGGGAGGCTGGTATGCATGGGCGACTGTTGGTCTGCCATAAAAAACCTTGCCCGGACTTGTGCTTGGGATGGTAACTTTCTAGGTGCAATCCCATGGTCAGTTATGACCGTATGGTGTCTCAGCATATATATGTACATACACACACACATACACATACATACATACATACTTACCCCTCTGTCTCTATGTATATATCTGTTTGTGTGTGTGTGTGTATATACATACAAGCACGCATGTGTATATATACGCAAGCATGTGTATATATACACAAGCACACATATTTACCTGTCTGTCTGTCTGTCTATATATATATATATATATATCTGTATATATTTCAGAGTTTATAATTGAATAATGCAGGAAGTTACTGAAACTAAAATCCTACGTGGCAAACTCACAGACAAGGAGACAGTGCACCAACTCAATTCCCTTAGGCATTTATTTTCCACCACAGTTGGCCCTTATGGAGGTATTAAGCTACTGCGTAATAACTGCGGTGGTCATATCACACTGACAAGTTCATCATCCAGGCTGCTGGCTGCTCTGCGACCTACAAATCCTTTAGCTCGACTCATAATTGAAGCCTGTTCAAAGCATTCACATACCTATGGAGATGGAGCTCTCTTTATGGCTCACTTTATCCTAATTCTGATAGACAAAGCTTTGAAACTTGATTTAGATCATAGGTTGATTACCAAAGTAAATTCATTTCTTCTTGAATTATTTCTTAGTTATTTAAAATCAGATGATTTCTCCTGTAAAATGGCTGTAGAAATATCTGATGTTAATTCTTTGTGTCAGGTGGCCAGTACGATGTTGTCATCGAAACCATTGTACCAGCTAGACGAACAGCTACTGAAGTTGATGAGTTCTGTACTCTTAGAGACTTTCATTAGAAGCCTTCCTTCTGAAAGACTGGACAGTTCCTTAAGACCCGTCTTAGACAATATACACATCATTGGTATTCCTGGTGAAGAAACACATAATTCTTTCTGTTGTGAAGGATTATTGCTTGAGGCTACAAACATCAAAGAAGTGCTGTCATGGCAAACACAGAGAGAATCTCTGGAGAATATTTGTACAGTTGTAATAAATGTATCTATGGCAGGAGATTCTATTGAGCTACCTCAGTTGACTTATGCCCGTACCAGTCTTAAAGAACTTGAGCAAAGTTTTCTTACTCATATGGAGTCATTCTGTTCTGAACTCATACCAAAAGGCATTAGAATTTTATTCTGCCAGAAAGTGGTTCACCCTTGTCTAAAAGACCAACTGAGAAGAAACGGTGTATTGGTTCTTGATCGTCTTGGTGCTTTGCTGTGCTCCAAAGTTATCAATTTAACAGGTAATTAGTTAATTATTTTAAACTGACATTATGTTGTATTAAATTATCTGTTTAACCCTTTAGTGTTTAAACCAGCCACATCTGGCCCAAATATTCTACATGTTTTATATTTGAACTAGCCATATCTAATCTCTCACACCTAACCTACATTGACATTCTAAAAATAAATATTCACATCATTGAGTTTTCAAAGCTATGAGATAATGTATGATTAATTCAAAACAATTTGAGTGAAAAGGCATTACATTTAACAGAGTAATTTGAACATTAAAGGGTTAATATGTCCTTATAGAAAATGAACAAGTGCCAATGTTAGCTTTGGCCAAGTTTCTACAGTTGGATGCCCTTTCTGATGCCAATCACTAGATGCTTTTTTCATGTCACCATCCCTAGTGAGGTCTCTAAAAGAACAGGAAAATAATAAAAACTCCTTTGATTATGTGTGTGTGTGTGTGTGTTTGGCAGGGAGTATTTGAGAGAGTGGGGAGGTGGTTTTATGCTGGATGTTGAGAGGTTGAAGTGTGATAGTCTTGCTATAGAAGAGATAAATGGCTATGCCACATATAATGGTGGATGGGAGTAACTGGAAAGAAGGTAGAGATGCTGGTGACTAGATACCAGATCATCTCAAAATACAAGGTGAGTGTAAGAGAGGATAGAGGCAGTGAATTGGGGTGGGAAGGTAATAGTTAGAAATAGGGGTAGAAATGAATGTAATGAATGAATGAGAATGGATATGCAATTGATGGGAGATAGCAGGATAGAGAGAGCATAGGGTTAGAGAGATAGAAGTGGTTCAAGAAGGAGAATGTATCAGAAAGTAGGGTGGTAGGGATGTGATGTGCATGAGGTTGTAGCGGTGGGGAGGGAGATGGTAGAAATAAATAAGAGGGATGGGCAATGATAGGTGATGCATGATGGGCGATATGGTAATGTGTTGAGAATGATAGTAGATATGAGAGATGTTAAGACAGAGTATGGCAGAGAGAGTGCAATGACTGAAGGTACAGAAAATTGAGCAGTGAAAATAGTGTGGGGAAAGGATGATAATGTGAATGAGAGATGGAAGGGGTTCCAAGAGGGAAGGGAGGTAATTGGAAGTACAAAGAAAAAGTTAGATGTAAAATGTGTTGGTTTTGCTCTCAAGTGATTGCTGCAGCAGAGTAGTGCCATAGACAGAGGAGTGATGTTTGCTAGAGAATGAAATGTGGGGAATGCTTGACAGAGTGGAAAGGGTGGAAAGGCAGCGCTCTAATCAAGTTTGACCTGGGGCTAAACATCTACAGCTGGATGCCCTTGCTGATGCCAATCACTAGATGCTTTTTTTCATGTCACCATCCCTAGTGAGATCTCTAAGTAACTTGAAAGATAAGAAAAGAACAAAAAAATAATAAAAACTCCCTAGATTATGCATGTGTGTGCGGGTGAGTATTTGTGAGAGTGGGGAGGTGGGGGGCTAAACAACAACACTGCTAGTAGTGATTTAATCTTGATAGTCTCTACTGTTTAAAATATATTTTCAGGTTCCGTTCCAATTAGTTCATTTTCATCAGCTTGCTCTCCAGATCAGTTAGGGAGAATCAGTAAATTCTCTGTCATGGATGTTTTCGGAAAGCAGTGGCTTCATCTGAATCAGATTTCCAGCAGTTTAGTTACCCTTGTAGTTTGTAGTCAAATGGAAGAACAGCTTGAAGAATTAAAGGTTGGTTTGTCTCCTTTCTACAAGTGTTAGAATTGCAAGGAATTCTTTCCTTTATTTATTTATATTTTAATTTCATCATTCGCTTGAATATATAGTGTTTGCGAGTGGAGAAAGCTTTCATCAACAGCTAGTTATTGTCTCATACTGAGGATGGGTAACCATTTCAGAAACCATGATCTGTGAGTATTATGTAAGGTTGGAGATGGGAGCGATGACCTCCCTTGCAAACACTATACGGACACAGACTGTGTGTTCATAACCAGCAGGAAAAGATGTTTTCCTGGGGGCTTAAACAGCAGTAATATCATCCTTTATAGGACTGCCACATTCTGTTGGTGAATAAACTTTACTATATATATGTATATATATATATAGTTGGTATTATGCAAAAATATCGTAAGAATGTTGCTTTTTCAGAAAACGAAAACATAGTCTCACCATTCCATAGCAAAACCATTGTACTACACTTTGACAATTTTTGATATCTTGGCATCTGAAGTAGCTGGAGATGTGATAGTTCGACCCAAAGAACCAGCTATTCCAAGTAAAAATAAATATTGATAAAAATGCATTTGGCCAAATTTTGACATATGACAAATTCTCTCCTATTCATTCTGCCATGTAGCAACATTAAATGATGATGGTATAAAGCTTTTAGAATGCCAAATGTAAAAAGAATGGTAGTAGAATGTGAATATTTGGGTAAAAAAAAAATATTTAGAGAAGTGTTGTTTATAATTCATTAATTTTTTAAAATAAAATTTATTAGAATTCTATTTTCTTTTATGAAATATTATTAAAAAAAAAAGATTAGAAGGAAAAATAGTGCATGGTAGCAAAATACTTCAGTTTTTATAGAGCCACATCTTTAAGATACAAGTATATTTATGAGATCAAAATATTTTATAGGTGTGGGTCTAGCTGTGTGGTTAAGAAAGGTGTTTCCCAATCATATGGTTGGGTTCAGTCCCACTGCATGGCATCTTGGGCATGTCTTCTTATACAGCCCTGGGCTGACCAAAACCTCATCTGTCAATTTGGTAGATGGAAACTGAAAGAAGCCCATTGTACATGTGTTGTGTGTGTGTGTTTACCCATGTCATGACATGTCATGATTGTAAATCAACCTTCTAAGAAACACATGTCAGGTCTTGGGGAAACAGGTGAAGGTTGGCTGTAGGAAACCTGCCTCAACAAATTCTCTCCTATTCATTCTGCCATGTAAAAGTAGACATTAAAACAATGAGGATGAATGTATTCATTTCTCTAAATTCCATCAGTTATGCAACAGAAGTGACACTCAGTGATAATCCTTCTAAAGTAGTAGGATAAGTTGGTATTTGTAAGCCTGTGGAATGTCTTTGAGTGGATTTTAAGTTGAGAGAGGGATTTATGTAGTTCATGTTTAATTCCAGTGTTTTTTTTTTTTTATATATATTTTGTTCAATTTTACAGGTGAATTGCAACAATGTGATGTTAGCATTCCAGCACCTTCTCAGGACACCGGCTGTACTGTATGGTGGAGGCTGCTGGCAGTTCACTTTGGCTAACGAGCTTAGAGTTGAGGTAAGACTATTTTTTCTTTATTGGTTACTTGGAATATTTTCTTATTTGTTCTATCCTTTACTCATCTCTTCAGTATTTAGTCTTTCTCCTTGCTTCTCCAACTCATCTTCTCTTGAAATATTTATTATACGTTTCCTTGCTTCCCAACTACATGGATTCAGGGTCAGCCCCACTGCATGGCATGTTGGGCAAATGTCTCCTGTTATAGCATCTAGCTGACCAAAAGCTTTATGAGTGAATGGATTTGGTTGGTGGAAATTGAAAGAAGCCTATTTTGTGTGTGTGTGTGTGTGTGTGTGTGTGTGTGTGTGTGTGATCATGATCACCATCATTTAACATCTGTTGTCCATGCTGGTATGGCTTGGACTGTTTTACCAGTCATTCTTCTTCAGATTCTGAGTTCAAATTCTGCCAAGGTCAACTTTGCCTTTCATCCTTTCAGGGTTGATAAAATAAGTACCAGTGGAAAGCTGATATAATTGACTTTCCCTCCCCTAAAATTAATGGACTTGTGCCTAAATTTGAAACCATTATTATTATTATTAACCCATGCTAGCATGGAAAGCGGACGTTAAACGACGATGATTATTATAATTATTATTATTATTATTATTATTATTATTTATTTTTTTTTTTTGTCTATTTCAGGTTTCTGAAAATTTAGAAAGCTTCTCCAGTAAACTGGATTGTTCCGAATCCCAGTTATTGCAGCTGTGTGATCATCTATGCACAAGTTTGGAACAAGCTGTTTCCCCATCTTCTCAGCAGAGTAAAAAATGTTTCACCCATCCTTCAGCTGGTCATCTTTGGATACAGGACGACCATGAAGTTAATGTAGAAAAAACTTGTTCATGTGGTTTGCTTTGTTGTAGTTTGTCAGATTTGAAACTTCAACCTTTAGAACATTCTCCTTCATTTGACAGATTTTCTAAGAAAGAGCTTCATGGCTCTTACAACCCTCTTGATACAATATCCAGTTCTGAACCTCCAAAGAAACCTCTTCTAATGGACTGCTTTATTCCATGGAAAACAGCTGTAGAAATATCAGTACTTCTAGCCAATATGGCTCTTAGTACCAATCAGTTTATCTTTGACACCAACTGTAAACCATCAACATAATATCTCATTTCAGTGGTGTACTTGCCAGGCAGGTGATTTAATCTGAAGCCATGTGTCGAAACTAAAACAATTACAGCATGGAAGGCACATATTTAGCTATCCAAAACCATACAAAAACTGTTAGTGTCATTTAAACATTCATCATTTAAGGTCAAAATTTTCATCACATCAGTTGTGATGAAGTCACTGCTACAGTTTCATTGCATCTCTGTGCAGTGGAACAGTATCAATGACCAGGTTACAGTTGTTGCAACAAAAATTTTGGCACCAAATGGTAAATGTTTAAGTGAAGTTAAGTCTTTGTGTGTTTTTAAATGGCTAATAATATTTTATGATTATTTTTAATAATGTATTCTAGTTTGGGAGTGACAAGTGTCGTTGGTAAAATGGAATTAAAAGATATTCTTAATATTTATTTGTTAGTTGTTTTTTATGCATATTTGCACTGGTGCGATTGTGGTAAGAAGCTTGCTTCCCAACCACATGGTTTCAGGTTCAGTCTTACTGCATGACATTTTGGGCCTGTATCTTCAACTCTAGTCCAAGGTGAGCCAAGGCCTTGTGCGTAGATTTGGTAGTTGGAAACTGAAAGAAGTCCATTTTGCAGGAGTGGCTGTGTGGTAAGTAGCTTGCTTACCAACCACATGGTTCCGGGTTCAGTCCCACTGTGTAGCACCTTGGGCAAGTACCTTCTACTATAGCCTCGGGCTGACCAAAACCTTGTGAGTTGGTTTGGTAGACGGAAACTGAAAGAAGCCTGTCGTATATATGTATA
>NC_068985.1:15587230-15588915 GCF_001194135.2 Octopus bimaculoides
ATATATATATATATATGTGTGTGTGTGTGTGTGTTTGTCCCCCCAACATCGCTTGACAACCGATGCTGGTGTGCTTACGTCCCCGTAACTTAGCGGTTCAGCAAAAGATCCGATAGAATAAGTACTAGACTTACAAAGAATAAGTCCTGGGGTCGATTTGCTCGACTAAAGGCGGTGCTCCAGCATGGCCGCAGTCAAATGACTGAAACAAGTAAAAGAGTATATATATGTGTGTGTGTGTATTGTCTCTTTGTCTTGACAACATTGCATAGTAGTTGTATCACCATCATACAAGCAGTGTCCTTTACAATCGTCTGGTCATGGGGAAGTATGGCCTTATTTGGAAATAGGTGAGGATTGGCAACAAGAAGAGCATCCAACTAAAAAATTTACTTCAACAAATTCTGTCCAACCCATGCAAGTATGGAAAAGTAGGCATTAAAATGGTAATGATGATGGGGAAAGATGCTAAATATTTCATTCTTTTTACCTGCATTCTTTAATATTTAGTCCTCTGATTGATCAACAAAATGCAATTTATTAGTACAATTATCAATTTCACAAAACTAATACCTCAATGCTCTATTCTACAATGTTTCAAGAAATTTCCTCTTTGTGCTGGTGCCATGTAAAAGCACCCAGTATACTGTGAAGTAATTGGTGTTAGGAAGGGTATCCAGCCATAGAAACCATGCCAAAATGGACAATTGGAAGCTGGACAGCTTCCAAGCTGGTTGGCTCCTGTCAAACTGTCCAGCCCATGCAAGCATGGGAAATGGACGTTAAATGATAACTTCATATTTACCCCTGGAATTTTTGATAAACCCAAAGATACTGTGTCATCTAAACTATATTTATAGATGTTTTTAAAAATAATTTTTATCTTCAGATAAAATTCGTCGCCGGAATTTTAACAAAAAGAATCAAAGGTGATTTATTAATACAAAACTCAATATCCACGAAATAATCATACTTTTTCACATTTTTTTCGCTAAAAACCTTCCTGGTTACTTCCTTCATAATCTCGAAAAACATTGTGACCATTGGTCCAGCCGTTTGATCGTGAAGAGGGAACAGACAGACAGGCGGAAAGACGGACGGACTTAACGCCCATTGTAGTAAGACTGTTAACTCTATGGATATAAAAGGCAAGATTGCCTTCCAGCAGAATTGTAGATCATCGTCTGCACCATCATTTTAACGTCTGCTTTTCCATGCTCGTATGGGTGTAACAGAAATTGTTGAGGCGGATTTTTTTTTACAGATGGACATCCTTCCTGTCGCCAGTCCTCACCTATTTATAGATGTTTTTAATATTGCCTCATGACCAGATATGTCTCAGAAGATTGGAAATAAAGGACACCGCTTCCATGATGATGATGGCACCTACTTAGAAATATCACGCGAAATAGTGATATTTTGAAATCGTTCAATAGATGCGTTTCAGGTTTGCGTAGTATATAACAGGAAATGCATCCATTATGTTTGTGGTTAGAAGAGTTTCTTCTTTCCTTATAATCTTCATAGACTCAGCGCTCTCTCATTCTCCTTTTCTACACGCACGCACACATACATAGATGTGTGTGTGTGCGTGTGTATATATATATTTACACAAACACATGTATATATATATGTATATATATATATATATATATATATATATATATATATATATATATATATAT
>NC_068985.1:15589912-15591386 GCF_001194135.2 Octopus bimaculoides
GCGAGAGTTGTGTCTCTACATCGGTGGGTAACACCTGAGAGCCCTGGTTTGGCAGTGGGAAGCACCAGGACATCTTTAGAACTGCTTCAGTGCCTGATAAGACATCGATTCCTGCATTCAAAAACGGACTGCTGCAGCACCTACAGCGCACAAGTGTTTAGCCTAAAAACAGAAGCTGCTCTGTCATTTATCACTATTTCCAGTATTCCTAAGGTGCTGAAATAATAATAACTTTTCGCAATTATTCTTTTGTCTGCTAACATAACAACTTACTTCTTATTCTCTATCATAGGATTGCTTCATATGTTGAAATTACAGACACTCCTAGTAACTCAATAATACTAAAATGTAAGTTTTGTGTTGATGAGTTACAATTTCGATACGACTCCCAATGGTCAGTCAGTTACAATCCACGTAATATTAACATATCCTCTCTTCACAATGGTCTACAGGGAATTGAGAGGAAAAAATGATGATGCGTGAAATATCATTAAATATCATTAAATATCATTATTGTTGTAACGTCACTTAAATAGATTAAATTAATATCGGATTGTAAAAATAGTAGAATATCTCAGTCCATTCTTTGTTGTTTTGATATAATGAAGACAAGACCAAAGTAGAGATTAGGGAATAATTAAAAGTTAAGCGAATCTTTCAAGTGCACACCCGCACACATTGCTAAAAAGTGAAGTTTATTTGTAGAACACTTATTCGTGTATCCTACAGTTGTTGGCACTCCGTGTGTATGTATGTATGTATGCATGCATGTATGTGTGTAGGTATAATATAATATATGCCTATAACATGCATATATACGTACATACACAGATACACTCACACATATACGGAAAGGATCGATGGGCCACGCTTTCGCGGTCCGTATTCGTACTGAAAATCGAGATCGAGCGAGCTTTTACCCAACGTTCATGATCATAGATGATGATAGACACGAAAACCGAATTGAGCACATTACAGTATCGTCACCTGCAACCTTAGACCCCAGTTCAGTCTCCTACTTGTCATCGTTCACGAATACAGCCTCAAGACACTAAAACTCCTCCACTTGTTACAGCAATGTTCTACTAACACGATATTGATATCAGTTTTGTTTTAGTTGTGGTGTATTTAGCAATTTTATCAAAAGCGTAATCTGCTGGGCTGTTAAAACTGTTATTGGCTGTACCCTTTCGGTAGTTAATATTTTTTAGATGAATTTCCATATTTCTTCTCAATGAATGTAGCTTATTGGTTTATTACTGCTATAGTTTATCACTAAAGTGTGAGTAAGCGGGATATTTTACATCTCAGTAACCCTTCATCTCTTTTATGTCGCCGATCGAGGGATCATAGCGTTTTTATAGAAATGGTACGTCTTGATTCAGTTCAAAATTCCATCGGGATTGCGACCACAGACCATGTATTGAATTGTCAGATAAATTAGTTTGCCTTCTCTCTCTCTCTCTCTCTCTCT
>NC_068985.1:15596723-15604294 GCF_001194135.2 Octopus bimaculoides
GAAACTGAAAGAAGCCCGTCGTATATATGTATATATATGTATGTGTGTATATGTTTGTGTGTCTGTGTTTGTACCCCCAGCTTCGCTTGACAACCGATGCTGGTGTGTTTACGTCCCCGTAACTTAGCGGTTCAGCAAAAAGAGACCGATAGAATAAGTACTAAGCTTCCAAAGAATAAGTCCTGGGGTCGATTTTCTCGACTAAAGGCGGTGCTCCAGCATGGCCACAGTCAAATGACTGAAACCAGTAAAAGAGTAAAAGAGTATATATATATATATATATATACATATATACAGAGAGAGAGAGAGAGAAAGAGAGAGAGAGAGAGAGAGAGGATGAGAAAAAGAGAGAGGAGGTAGAGAGAAGGAGATGAGGTAGAGAGAGGGAGAGGAGGTAGAGAGAGGGAGAGCGAGCGAGAGAGAGAGATAGATAGATAGATAGAGAGAGAGAATTCAGAGTTGGTTCAAGTATTAGACAGGTACTTTTCATTGACTCCAGAAGGATGAAAGACAAAGTTGCTTTGTACGGATTTGAACTTACATTGCGGTCAGCCGGAACAAATCTAAATTGTGCTATAAGAAAAATGTGCCAATTCGTCATCTTTTCTGACTTGCAAAAGACCCTTATTATTTTGTGTGCTCAGAGTAGCAGAGGGGACAGAATTGTTAGAACGTTGGATAAAATGGCATAATGCAATGAGTTGTGGCTTTTACATTCTAGGTTGAAATTTCGCAGAGGCTGTCTTTACCTTTCATCTGATTGATGAACAGGTTAATTAAAGACTAGAACTCATAAAATATTAGTTTATCCTACCATCATTACCATAAACTTCTAGAGGAGGAGTATGAAGGACGACAAGGTTGTTGTAGCATCAGACAAGACGTTTTGCGGCGTTTAGTTTCTGTCTTTTTTGGTTTGGGTGTTGTTTAATCTCATCAGTTGACTTTGCCATGCGACCTTCTGTAGTCGATAAAATTAGTATCCTCCAAATCTTAGAATCGATCTAATCAAATATACCCAGTCGCAAATTTATGACGTCGTGTCTACTTAGAAATCTTTGGAAATATGTTTTTCCTTGATAAATATAGAGGAGACAATCTGGACATATTTAATCTCTTTTAGAAGGCTTCTAAAACAAAGCATAGCTTCTTCATAACTTGCCAAAGTATTAAAGAGTAAAACGTTTGCTATATTAAGCCGTAAATTTGTCGGCATGGAAAAATAAATAAATGCTACAAGATTAAATTTGTCTGAATACTATCTACGTAATAATTATCAAACAGTGACAGTCTGATATGAAAATATATTTGGTGATTAAAATATTCAGCTAAAGCGTAATCACATGCAGTAAAAGAAATGCAAACATAATCTACGACTAATATTTTTTCATTAGCAATAAGGTGAATGTTTTGCGTCACCGGCATCTAAAAAATATCCTGAAGATCACCTGACGTGACCAAAATCACAATCAATGAAATCATGAAAAGAGCTAGCCTAAGTAATCTGCAAGACACCATTGCAACCAAACGAAGAAAACTGCTGGGCCGTGTATCGCACTTACCATTGAAGAGACCGGTAAGGACATCAGTCGAGTGGACAGTTGAAGGAGGAAGGAAAAGAGAAGCAGGCTTGTGAAGACGTGGCACAGGACTGTGCGGGAAGATTTGACCGGGATGAGTGTCACCTGGGAAAAAAGGGTGCAGTTTGGTTCAGAACTCCTTGGAGAATTCTCATCACACTCTTTGAGCGAACGAAGATAACATCATCATCCTCAGTAGCAGCAACAATTAAGGCAGATATCTCCTGATTCGTTTTGCCTTTCTTTGAACACTCCTCAGCATGGTATAAGGTGCTAGGTAGCTTGTCGAAATTTCGCTTTTGCATCTAGTTTGCAAGATTCTTTATGCGAATTTGTGTGTTGACACAAATTTTGTTGTGTCTCAGGAGAGTCATTATGCCAATATTATTTACACACGCACTGGTTAAATCCCACTCTTTTATTATTAGTCAATTGGTTAAATATCCAACTAACTAATCGATTATTCTAAAAATTTTCTAAAGGAGTGGAATTAAACCAGTGCGTGTGTTAATAAAATTGGCATAATGACTCTCCTTAGACACAAGGTATTAACATAGCAACGTATACTACACGTTACATTTGTTGACGTGGAATAAACGAAATATCGAAAAGTTTTATTCGTAATATCAGTTGTTTAACGCATTCATTTCTTGAGCTGGTGAGAGAAACACCAATGTAATAACAGTTCCTGGAGTAACAGGAATCTAAGTAGAGTGAGTTCTTTAGAATATAAAGAATTTATCACGTGTGAATAAAGAAAAATTTTGCTTTCAAATTCAGTTAGGAAGATGGAACGCAAATAAGAAGAAATGAAGGAAAAAGGAAAAATAAAGAAATTGGATCTGATATTCTTGTAAATTATTACAGTGATCAAAGAACCTATTGTTTGATTGAGATCTTAGATGTTGGCATACGCTTGTTCGAAATATATTTGCCTCTGGTTATAAGTTTCTGTCTTGTATATAATACCGTTGGTTCTAATAGTATCACATCTTATCGAATGATATTGTAGGTCATCATAATTATTCAGCATTCTTTATACATGATATTGTATATGTATATACACACTCAGACCTCGGTACTACGGATCTCCCTTTAACGGATTTCGGAAGCAGCGGACAAAACCACGGCATATTAGCAACGCCTCTTCACCATCCATAGTAAGTCTGATTTTAAATTAAAAATGTTGAATTTACTGTATTATAGTGTATATTTACAGTGTACAGGTATTTTACACTGTCAGATTGGATTGCGTACTTGATTAAAAGCACAATACTGTATTTATTCCTCTGTCTTTCGTAAGGTAATTGTTGATATTAGCCACTCCTAACGTAACCTTAGTGTCGGCACCTTCGGACTATCAGCTTCATCGGACCGATGTTCCCAGCTTTTAGTCCGTAGTACCGAGGTAGGAGTAGACCTATATTTTCCTTTGCTATGTCATTGTACCACCATAAGTAACTAAAGGACCCTATAGGGAAATATCATTTGTCAACTCAGACAATGAACTTCATCACCAAAACAAAGTTTGCTTCTTGACCCTACAACATCTGAATTCATTGAGGAAGTGCCTTCTGTGACTATACTACCCATCCCTATGCCCTCACAAATATCAAAACAAGTCTGGCCTTCTCCCACTCCTTTATCATTACCATTCCTTTCTCTTTCTCCACCACCTTCTATTTTTCCTTCCCAAATACACACAGCACTGCCCACATACCCAAATGAACCTTTTGATTGGTGAAAATCGATAAACATCCTTCAGTTATACATTCGTTGCTTCCAACTTTAATGCCATTTCGCCTGATGAAAGGAACGCTTAAGCTAAAATTCACCTGATGTCCATGGATATTACGGATTGTACTGTAATCATCCCAGGAATACGAACTATGATCATAAGAAACAAGTTATTTGTGGAAACGCACGTAGAAATGCATTAAAATATTTATAAATTCCATTTATGGAGTATTATTATTATTACTATATTTATCCTTACATTATATCGGCACAACTCGGTACAACTCCATAAAACTCCTATTGCAAGTTGGTACCATTAGGCAGTAGCCGATATAATAAAATAGGAGCTTTTATATCTGTACTCAAAAACGTTTCCTGTGAACGAACTTAAAGAATGTATATGTATGTACTGGCTCGTCAGTGGATCATATATCCGAAAAAGAAGCACACTCTATACGTTAGAGCAGCAATGCATTTATAGAAAGTTAGTTATATGGCCTGTCATGGAGTGACCAATAGTTTCGCACCTATAAAGCGCTTTGCCTTATAGACGCTTTGTCAGACTCCAATGGCCTTAGATATAGTAAAACTGGATATAGTAAAACGTTACGGTCAGTTAATTTTGTAAACAAAAAAATAAATTTTCTGAGCTTTAGTTGGGACGGGTTATCACCCTTAGATCGGTTGCACTCAGTAAATTTTTGCGGCCCTAATCAACGAACGGGTAATCCCCGCCCTAAGCTTGGTTCCAGCAAGTAAATCTATAATATAAATACCGTTCTGTGTGTGTGTGTGTGCGCGTGTGTGTGTGCATGTGTGTATGTGTGTAAAAGATTATAACGGCTAATTTTTTTCAACTGATTTTCTCCAAACTGGGAACATATATTACATATGTTCCAGGAATGGTTTTAGACTCTTAAATTTTTTTTTTCATAATGAGTAACGGGACCCCTGGGGACAGAAAACACCCATTCCTGGGTTACATGGAGAAGGGAGATAACTCTTTGCGAAGTAACTTTCAGGAATTGATTGTCTCCCTTACATCCATTAGTCAAAAAATTATCACAATTTCATCTAATATATAAAATAGAGATGTGTGTGTATTCGATTTTCACGCGAAAACGTCTTCACCAATTGTTTCCATACTTGTGATGCGTGAATTATTTGACCTCGGACACATGTTAGGCCCTTCATTTCATTTTTTAAATTAAAAATAAAAAAAATATTGCTTTTTATATTAGGTCCACGTATTTGAAAGTTTTTAAAAATGTCTCCCTATCTATGAATATAAAAATATTCATTTTCCTGGAAGTTATGACCTTCCAAAGTCGGCGGTGGGGTACAATTCTGTAGTTATGCCATATATACATATATATACACCTTGAGCAGGTGTCTTCTGCTATAGCCGTCTATATTGTCCCCCACCCCCATTGCAAAACACTTTCACCGCAAATTTTTGTATATTCGGAATCTACATAATCTAATATATAAAATAGAGATGTGTGTGTATTCGATTTTCACGCGAAAACGTCTTCACCAATTGTTTCCATACTTGTGATGCGTGAATTATTTGACCTCGGACACATGTTAGGCTCTTCATTTCATTTTTTTAATTAAAAATAAAAAAAATATTGCTTTTTATATTAGGTTCACGTATTTGAAAGTTTTTAAAGATGTCTCCCTATCTATATCTCTCTATCCATTTCTCTCTATCTCTATCTTTCTATATCTCTCTATCTATATCTCTCTATCTATATCTCTCTATCCCTCTCTATCTCTATATCTATCTCTATATCTATCTCTCTGTGTCTATCTGTCTATATCTTATCTATAGTGAAGGCGCGTGGCTTAGTGGTTAGGGCATTCGGCTCACGATCGTAAGGTCGTGAGGTCAATTCCCCGTGACTTGTTGTGTCCTTGAGCAAGACACTTTATTTCACGTTGCTCCAGTCCACTCAGCTGACAAAAATGAGTAGTACCTGTATTTCAAAGGGCCGGTCTTGTCACACTTTGTGTCACGCTGAATCTCCCTGTGTTTTTTTTTTGTTGGTGACGGAATTACTGATAAAAGTAAGTTTATAATTTACTGACAAAAGTAACTTCAAAAATTTCACTTAAATTCGTATACTTAGTTAATTTCCCTAAAAATGTCTTATTTGCTTTTGCAACGGTTTTGTGTTTTTTTGTTGATACGGTCTTTCTTCTGTTTCCTTCGATACTGGCCCTTTGGTTCAGTAAGTGACAAATTTCGCTTCAACCCGAACAATTCTTTATTGTCCGTAAAGATTTCTTATTTACTTTCTGCCCATCATATTAAAAAATATAATTTCCGTTACCCAGTTATTTTCATTGTTTACTATCTTCTACACCGGTGTATTTTTGTATACGTATATAACCATGCCTAGAAGGAAAGTGTCATATTTGTCTACAATGTCAAGATCAGCCAAAAGAATGTCTCTGTCCAGGGAAAGAGAGAGCTGCAGAAAGGGAAGCATACCAAGAAACGAACAGACTGTGCACTACAAAAACCAGAGCATCTCAAATTGATGAACAGAGGTATGCACAGCTGACAAGGAATAGGATCTCGACTGCAGAACGAAAAGCAGTTGCAACAGCTCAGAGAAGCAACTTCTATGAAGCAGCTTTCAATTATGTTCCAGAAGTTCATTATGCAGATGACACTAGAGTTTCCATTGGTGCAATGACAACTGAGTACATACATTGCAAAGCAAGTAAGTCGCCTGGAGAGACACCTGCACTGTGGTGCAGTGGCGGAAAAGTTAAACTCCCTGCAATCTCCCAACCTCCAGAGCCATTGAAGAAACTGTTGTCATCAACTGATCAAGATTCCAAGCACTTCCAAACAAAATTAGACAACACAACGCTGCGCTACAGATGACATCATTTGGAGCGACAAGAGATTTAACTGAGCCAGGATTCACGCAAAATTTCAAGATCCAAGGTCAGATTTATCATTGGATTGGCTCTCTACTACTTCTATCAAACGAATATATATATATATATATATATATATATATGCGTGTATTTGTGTGTCTGTGTTTGTTCCCCACCATCGCTTGACAACCGATGTTGGTGTGTTTATGTCCCCGTAACATAGCGGTTCGGCAAAAGAGAACGACAGAATAAGTACTAGACTTACAAAGAATAAGTCCTGGGGTCAGTTTGTTCGACTAAAGGCGGTGCTCTAGCATGACTGAAACAAGTAAAAGAATAAAAATAAAAGAATATAAATACAAATGCAGTAAAATGACAAAATAGTGAAGGCAGAAAGCTTCATACAATGCTGAAAGGAAGAAGTTTGATAAACATTATTTTCCAGGCATAAAGGTCTATCATCAGAAATAAACAGTCAAGAAATGTCAGTTTATATAGGGCCGGCATGTTGATCGTTGTAAGGACAGAGGTTCTACTGTGTCCGGACAACCATCATCATGCCATCACGGTCGGTACTATATAAATTAGCCTTTTTTTAATCCATTTATAAAGGTTATTAAACTTTTTTCTTTACGCATTTTAAGAAGCTGTTCGCCTTCACTACGTTGTAATCTTTATCACGATGCCTCAAGCAAGCTACAACACGCTTCCTACACACACACACACACACACACACACACACACACACACACACACACACACACACACACAAATATCTCTTGTCAAAGAAAATATTTCTCCAGCTTTCGCTATTTTTACCCTCGTTCTGGTCTAACAACCCTCCATGTTTGCTTTCGTTCGGTTTCCTTGTATGTCTCCACTGTCCTGTTTTTGTTCCCAGCTTTGACCCTCCATGAATCCCAAATTTTATTTTGGTACTTATGGGAGCAACTGTCATCGAAGGGTCATATTGTCGTTCAATGCTCGAAATGAGGAGTAGATAGGCAGCCGACAACTGATGAAAGGTCGTTCTTTATGTTACTTGTCCTGTTTTCCATTTGTTTCTCTCGTTGTTTGCGTATTGAACTCATTTGTTTTCGTATTTCATGTTGTTTACTGTTGGTGACGTCCTGTACCCATATATGCATAAGTATGCATATATATATATATATGTATATACATGCATATATATATATATATATATATATATACATACATACACACACACACGCATATATATACATATATATATACACACACATATATATATATATATACATATATATATGTATATATATACATATATATATGTATATATATACATATATATATATGTATATATATATGCATACATATACA
>NC_068985.1:15606054-15609296 GCF_001194135.2 Octopus bimaculoides
ACATATATATATGTATATATATACATATATATATGTATATATATATATATGTGTATGCATGTATATATATATATAGGCTTGGTAGAAGAAACACCATAGATAGAACTCAATACATGAGTATATATGTTATATTATTTATAATCGGCAGAAATTACAAAGTAACTCAAAAGCCGAATTTCGTATATTGCCATGCTATGCACGAAACCCTCAGTCCCTGAGTCACTTTGTATCTTCAACCTATTGAAAATAAAAATAAAATAATAATAATCACTTCTACTCTAGGCACAAGGCATGGAATTTGTGGGAAAGGGGATAGTCGATTAAATTGACCCCAGTGCTCAACTGGTACTTATTTTATCGACCTCGATTGGATGAAAGGGAAGTCTACCTCAGCGGAATTTGAACTCAGAACGTAGTGACGGACGAAATGCAGTTATGCTTTTGGTCGGGTATGCTGACGATCCTGTTAGCTCGCCGCCTTAATAATAATAATAATAATAATAATAATAATAATAATAATAATAATAATAATAATAATAATAATAATAATAATTCTGTTTACTGGAAGCACAAGGCCTCAAATTTGGTGAAAGGGATTAAGTTAATTTCATCGACCTCAGTGCGTAACTGGTACTTATTTAATCCATCCCGAAAGGATGAAAGGCAGCTCGCCGCCTTAATGATAATAATAATAATAATAATAATAATAATAATAATAATAATAATAATAATAATAATAATAATAATAATAACAACAACACAGTTATACCTACACAAATCGGTGAGGCATACAAGTGTCTCACCGACTTTGTTCCTTTGTAACCTCAGAAAAAAGGAACAATTTTAATGAGATTTTCTACAAATACCTTTCTTATGGTGTAGATTCGATTTTAGACTTTTCAAAACTTTATTGAAACTCTACAATCGAAGGATAAGATAACAAGCTGAATCTCTTAATCAGTTATGTATCGTAGATTATATTCGTAAAACCAATATAATCGGAATCTACACTATCATAAAAGTATTTGAAGAAAGTTTCATTAAAAAATATCTGTTTTTCTGAAAATTATAAAGAAAGAAATTCGAGTAGGTGGGGGGCACACTTGTGTAGCTATGCTAATAATACATACATAGTTACATACACATATTTATATATAAATCTATCTTTATGTCTTTATATACATCCACGGAATATAAATTTATAAGAACCATACTTTCATGTATACACAGAAAGAAACAGGAACGTAGATTACGGAGATAAACTCTAAAGTTTGAATCAAGTTTGATAAACAAATAGAAATTTGTAAGGACATGCAAATGCTGCGTAGTTTTAACATTATGTAAAACATTAAGGTAACATTATGAATTATTCATTTCTTGGTACTTTTGTGTCTTTAAATTTCATCATTTTTTATTAACGAGAGCATGATAATAATAATGAAAAGAAATTTGATAATCCAGTTAAGAAATTCCATTTAAATATATATTCAAATGATATACTATTTATCTTGAATTAAAAATAAAAGCATCGCAGATAGTAATACTGATTTTTAATATATTTATACATCACTGTTTTTAAATATACATTGCACACGCAATATGGACATACGCTGATATATTCTTACATATGTTGATATGTATTATACTTACAATATGTTTACACCAATATATTTATTTGACCTCACTAACATTCCTATCCATACACAAACACATATACACATATGCATATCCTCCACCACCGAGTGAATAAATCATTTGCTACACCGGGAAGGCATACTCGAACGACGTGTGACGCCTTTCTACTCTTTTTCACACACACACACACACACACACACATGAATACAGTATTAGTTGCAAATTTTGACACAAGGCCATCAATTTCTGGATAAGTCGATTACATCGACCCCAGTGCTCAACTGGTATTTATTTTATCGACCCCGAAAGGATGAATAGTCAAAGCTGACCTCGGCGGAATTTGAACTCAGAACATAAAGACGGACGAAATGTTGCTAAGAATTTCGTCCGGCGTGCTAACGATTCTGCCAGCCTGCTTCCATGAAAAACAGCTGTAATATTGGAATAAGTATACACCAATCCTCTTGGAACATACACATCCATCTATAAATCACGTCACTTTTATTAGAGAATTGGAATTTCGAAAAATTGCATCCCGCTTATCTTCAGACATTCTGTCTAAAATTTCAGTCATAAAACCGAGGAGTGATCCTAAAAGTTGAAAGCAGGAGAAAAAAGGGGCAATCAAATAAAAAAAATTAAAATATGGGTCAGAATCAATAATAATGCATGCATCCATCCAGACTTTCAACCAAGGGCGTTGGGGTTGAGTTCTCAGGCTCCTCGTCCACAAGGCTCTGTCAGAAGCAACCATCATTACACGTTCCGGTTGGACTCTCAAGCGTGATCAACTGTGACTATGGATATTACCCAACCACATCGCTCATGATCTACTCCTAGATCTACCGCTTGGCTTGGCTGGAGGAATTTGTCTTGAGATTCTTTTCTGTGATATTCTTATCTCTTGTCCATATTACTGGAGCCGTGGCTTCTCAATACAGAGAACATATGTTCTCAATACAGTGACTCGACCATGAAAGGCTCCCTAAACTCCGATTTTTAATATAGTAATACATCATTGATTTTAAATGTGCATTGCACACGCAATACGGACTCCTGTCCAGTAACATTACTCCTGAGAACCTTCGCAGGAACTCTATTTTGGCCGCTTGGATTCGCAATCATACTCTCAGTAGTTACCTGACCTTCATGACCATATGTAATGACAGGCTCGAAAACCGAAGATAACAAATTTGGCCTTCTTACCAACCTCTCTTCTTCAGAAGACTGAGTGCTGGAGCTACCGCATTACTATACCAGCACATGCAATTCTAGCCTCCAATTCAGTCCCCTGCTTCCTCTTTCTCGAGAATACGATCCCAAATTAGTTAAACTTCTCCGTTTGTCTTCGTGATGTTTGACTAACACGCAGAGTGCACTGAGATAACTTTGAATACACATTTCCATTTTTTTACGTCAAATTTTGATTCAAATTTGAACTTCATTTTTCACTGTTTGGACAACCTTGAGTAAGGTCTTGAATATACTGATGAAACTTTAACAGATTGGGCAACGTTTCAGGACTTATACTACCAATACTTGTCTGAATGATACCCAATGCTCCAAGACGCTATAGCAAAAAAAAAATGGAGATTCAAAGTCAAACT
>NC_068985.1:15611751-15619092 GCF_001194135.2 Octopus bimaculoides
CACACACACACACACACACACACACATATATATATATATATATACACACACATACATACACACGGAGAGAGATTCGAAAAACGTTTTGGTATTATCTATTCACCATTACATATGTTTCATTTGTAAATAGGAGTTACAAAATTGTACAAGTAGGAGAAACATGTTAGATATATCCTATTAGGAATTCTTCAGACACAGAATCAAATCATAAAAATGTATTGTTTGATTCTCTGTCTGAAGAGTTTCTAACGTGAGATGTCTACACATTACTTTTATATGTACAATTTTGTAACTCCTATTAGTAAACGAACACGTGTAAATTTTTTCCAGTATTTTTCAACTCTTATGCATATCTCACACAAATATAACTTCTACATACAATTTTGGAGTACTGGAATTAGCAAATGTGTTTCAAGAGGACACAACTTAGATTTTAAACCTACATACATACATACATACATACATACATACATACATACATTCGTATGTACATTAATAAATAAACACATACATGCTTACATACAGACCTACGTTATGCATACAAAAGTGCATTTTGAACATATTATGTCTCTTTAAGTGGAAAGTTACTTGGAAGAATATGGTTAACTGAGTGGATGAGAATATTTCTGAGAGTTTATATGTTGATAGTAATGACTCCGCTGATTTGCAAGATGGAGAACAAGAGGTAAAGAATCCACATAAGGAATGTAAAACATGCTGAGATATATTTTGTTGTATTTGGACCACCGAGTTCTGCTTTGCCAAATACCGGATGCAGACGGCGCAAAACGAGTAGAGACATCGTCAGTGCGGAGAAGATAGTATACAGTACAACGGTGAATGCCAGACTTTCAGTTTTGCCTTGGAAATTGAATTTGGTACCCTGAAAGACAGAATGGGAAACTTAGAACTAAAACTTGATCTTTATTTTCTCATTTATAATTAATAATTTATGTATAAACGATGTGAATGACTTCTTCGTTGGTTGCGATAATAAGTTCCCAGTTGTTTGATCAACATAACTACGAGGGGGTGCTGAAAAGTTCCTGGCTTTGGTTAAAAGAAAATACAGGACAATCAGTTAGTTATAATTTTATTCAACACATTCTCAGATTGACACAGCTGTTGCAGCGGCCCTTCAGTTTTTCTAAGCTCTGTAATAAACCCGGAAGGTTGAGCCACCAGCCAGATCTTTCGCGACACCAGAAACTTTTCAGCACTCCATCGTACTTTCTCATTGTATTATAGTGGCAGAGTCGTTTGCGCGTCGGACAAAATGCTTAGCAGTATTTCTTCCTGTTCTTTACATTCTGAGTTCAAATATTGCTGAGGTCAGTTTTGCTTTTCGTCCTTTTGGAGTCGATAAAAGAAAGCATCAGAAAGAACTGAGGTCGATGTTATCGTTTACCCAACTCCTACTAACTATACCGAGCTCGTGCCAAAATTTGAAACAGATATATAGTCTCAGTGGCTGAATATCCCACAGAAAATTGTCCTGGAGATATAGCAACCAAGCAGAATCTGTGTGAGAAAACCCGGGCTTCGAATTACAGACACAGGTACAGTCCGGCCTCACTCATAAGGTTTGAGTCGAGCTGAGGGTGTGGTAAAAATGCTCTTGCCTGAAGTGCTGTCTGGTGTGTTGGGACCTGGGACCTCATGATTGCGGACCGAACTTCATTACCATTCGCTAATATATGAGCGGGAAGGCTATTGTATATACACAAACATATAAACAAGTGAGACGTGGGCTAGTACGAAGAGGGAAGAATGCCGACGCAAAGGGCCATTGGAATGTCATTGAGAGAGCACATCCGAAATAAGGTAATTCGAGAACGGTGCGGAGTGAACGATGTGGTCGCAGAATATCGAAAGCAGAAGTTCCACTGGGCTGGACATATCGCAAAGTTCACAAACAAGAAATGAATCTGTGAAGTTGCCGAATGGTAGGTATCCAAGTGATTGGAAAAGCCACGCGGAAGGCCTCCACGAGTATGGGAGGATGATTTAGTTAAACGATTTAGATCAAAATGGAAAATAAGGATGCAATCAAGAAAGAATTGTAAGTGCATTGCGATCAGCGGTATATAACAACATCCGATATTCTAGTCGATACAATGGTACACTGATACAAACACACAAACACCGGTTTATGTTTACACACAAATACCCACGCATAAATGTAGAGTGGAGTAAAATAATAATTCTATGGACAGTAAATTTAAGAAGTAGGAGAAAATAGAAGTATTGTCAGAAAAGATAGGTAAAAGAAAAGAAAAAAAAGCAATGGTTTGGAGAGAGATTGCATAAGAGGAAAAACAATGAGGACAGTGCATACATACACACACGTGCGCGCACACACAAACACGCGCGCGCGCACAATGATTTGACAATATTAGTACCAATTTGAGACAGAAAAGAGGAGAAACAGACATATATCACAAAAAATAATGTATCTAATTTTAACATTGTCGTAAGGCCACATAGTATTTGACTGGTATTTTATTTCATCGATCCAAGTGGATGACTGTCAAAGTTAACCTTAATGGGATTTGAACTCGGAATGTAAAGAACTGTAACTAAATGCTAAAAGGCATTCTGTCCGACGCTTTGCCAATCCACCACTTCTAAAAGTTAATGTATAGAAAAAAGAATCTAGAAAAGAATTCCACTTACGTTGGTGTAGTGATACACAGAAGCAATAAACCAAGGAAGTCCAAGACCCAAAAACACATTAACTGCGTTGCTCCCATTTATGTTTCCGATTGCATTATCCGCCCATTTCTCTTGCAGAGCTGCTTGTCTGCTGGCAAATGTATCTGGCATACTGGTCCCTAGAGCAACGAGTGTGATGGCCGTTATACTCTTGTTTAAGTCAATTAGACAACCGAAGATCGAGGCCAAGTCACTGATCAATGCTGTTATAACGCCGATCATAGATAACGAGAAGAAAAACGTTAACCAGCCTCCACACAGTGACGGCGGTGGTACAAAAGCAAATACGATCTGAAACGAGAACATTCATAGTTATAGCCAGGAGTTAACTTGAATAATTAGAAAAGTATCAAATTTACTATGGACTGCTATGCATATTCTTTAATCTGAAATTCTGTGAATCTATTATAAATGCTAAAATGTAGGAGCTGGCGAAGGAGTATCTAAGGGGCCACAGTTGTAAGGAACAGTGTCACAAACAATTCAAGACTGGATTGCAAACGCATACCCTTCAAAGTGGGAGGTAGTAATCCGTCTATTGGTCCATAATAGACTGCTTTGATGATCGATGTTACTATCATCACGAAGCTTTCTACCAACATATCCGTGCATAGTCTTCTGCTCATATAAGCTCATACTTTCATCTGATGATAAGTTGCGGTGGAGTCGTGCGACTTCTTTGGGCATGTATTTAAGGTTATCAGACAAAGAATGTTGCCCAAGGCGCTGCCTTCCAAGTCTTACGATGTTGTCAGTTTCAAATATGCAAATTTGGTCAAGAGATGCACTTCGACACTTGGTGGTTAAAAGATGTTGCCGAAGGGATATGATGCAACATTCAAAGGCATTTTGGATCGATGTTAAGCCTCTGCCGCCTTGTTTTCATTTTAGGTAGAGGCGATCTACGTTACTGTTTATGTGGAAATTATGTATGTATGTATGTATGTATGTATGTATGTATGTATGTATGTGTGTGTGTGTGTGTGTGTGTGTGTGTGTGTGTGTGTGTGTGTGTGTGTGTGTGTGTGTGTGTGTGTGTGTGTATGTATGAGTATGTATATCGGTGTAAATCGTTGTGAATATCTCTTGTTCTTTAAATATGAAAAAGATTGGTAGATAATTCTTTAAATGAACCTAATTCACATGAACGTAACCATTCGATAAATAAAATCCAATAAATGAGTACCGAATCTTGAATGTTGTACCCTAGCATGGTTTCTGTTCTGTCACAAAACTCAGTAAGACATTTAAACGAGACATGTATTGTTCGTATACTTATTTGTACCTTCCAGAAAAATGTCAGAAAGTGCATGCCATAATCCGTGTTTGATGCATTTTCGATATCACCTCCATTGACATTCATAGCCTGTTTGAATTGCTCACCCCACGTCGCACTTTCTAACTTTAAAGAATCCAAATTTTGTTTAGTCAGATTAGCAATTCGGCTGACCATGCTGTTGAACTCTGGGAAAGAGAAAGACAAGGATAGTAAATAAAGCTAAGTATAAAATAAAAGCAGAAAGTAAAAGGAAAATAATATATAAGAAAGAATGATACAGTTTGACAACGTTTATCGACGTAAACTCTTAAGAGAGTTTCTATTGTAAACAAAATTTATCTATCTTGTAAATACATTCTACTGTATCATTAAGCAGTGATATAAACTCCATTCTTCTTTTCTTCTAAAAATATGAACTTTATATTCTAGAAATATTGTGTATAAATCATAACATTTGTCGTAGCGGGACTAAATATACGTATATTAATCATACTCTATACGTATGTATTCATAACCTACATTCTCTTGGTACTATAGTTACAATTAATTTTGGGCGACAACCTAGTTTCAGTATGTTAGTCGAGTTGTGTCATTTACAACTTACATCTTAATAAGTAGCTGTTTTTTGGCATCTTGTAAGGGAGAAGCAAACGAATACCTATGAGTCGTAAATACAGTGAAACTAGTCGGTTTGGACCTCGTTTCACAGGGTCTAATTGCAGAGCGAGACTAATTATATATTAAATATTGGGTCACCTCATAAATAATGCGGTTTTTTTAATACCTCTTTTATTTTTCAAAATTAAGATAAATAAAGTTATTTTTAATCTAAAATACACTCTCCTTCATTTTCTACAATGCTCTTCCATCTATGTGGTAGACTTGCAAGGCCCCTCTTCTAAAATTCACTTGTCCGTGACGAAAAATACTCCTGCAGTACCGTTCTGACCTCGTCTACAGAGTTCATATTTTTCCTATCCAAATGATTTTGAAGACTGCAGAATAAGTAATAATCAGATGGGGCAATTTCCGGCGAATATGGTCGGTGGAGAATCGTTTCCCAAACAAACTGCTCCTGCTTTGGAATGTCATTCTCTCTGTATGTGGCCGACCATTATTCTGATGGAAGAGCACCTTTTGTCTTGAAACCAAAGATGGTCGTTTTTCTTCTAGCGCTGACTTGAATGACTGGTTGAATGATCAAATCTAAGCTTCTCTGCTAATTCCTCAACAGTTATGATGAGATTTTGTTCCACTAGGGCTTGCAGGACATCCTCGTCGAGCTCTACAGATCTGACAGGATAGGCCCATCTTCTAGGCTGTACTTTCCAGCTCGGAATTTCTGGAACCACCATTGACACTGGCTTACGCTTATTGTCCAATCTCCATATACTGCGTTAATATTCCTTGCACTTTCCATTGTATTGTTGCCTTTATTGAACTCATAAAGCAAGATATGCCAAATATGCTCCTTTGTCACTTCCATTATAGCTTTGAAAAAATAACTGTTAAAATGGAACTGCACTCTTCAAAACTTGCACTAAGAATAAGGACTAGGTAAAATTATTACCTGCTTCTATAGCAAGTTGATGCAGGTAGTTTATCCCGTTCCCCTCCGACTTTTAGTTCATGCAATTGAAAAAACCGCATTATTTATGGGATGACCCTGTATATTGGATATGGAAACACTCGGAATCGAGATTGACTTGGCATTAGGTAGAATGCTTTTGACATTGTTTTAGGTGCTTAGGTAACCGTGAGCCGACATTAGACGCCACCTCAGTTTCCTGGCCCAGCAGGATTTGACAGCTGGGAGAGGGTGGCACCAGCACTGAGCTGGTACCCATTTACAGCTGAGTAGACAGGAGTAACGAGAAATGAAGTGCCTTGATCAAGGACACACAACCCACTGCCTGGACCAAGAATAGAACACACGACTTTATGATCGTGAGGCTAAACCTTAACCACTAAGCCACAAGCCTACAATACATGTAATATAGACAGTAACGAGAAGATAACCCTTATATTGGTTTCAAATTTTGGCACAAGGCCAGTAATTTCAGAGGATGGGATAAGTCGATTACGTTGGCCCCATCCCCCAGTGTTCAACTGACACTTATTTCATCGACCTTGAAAGGATGAAAGGTAAAGTCGACTTCGATGGAATTTGAACTCAGAACATAAACACGGACGAAATGCCACTAAGTATTTTATCCGGCATGCTAACGATTCTGCCAGTTAGCCGCCATATAAGTTCCCTTTATATTAGAATGGAATTTATTCTCTGAAATTCATTGTTTCCTTCATTTCGAGGGACATTATTCAACTTGACAGGTCGATGATATGTTTGGGAAAATTTGTAATTAAATTATAATCGATAAAATATATCTACTTTCAACGATTAAATTTCGAGTGACAGACTTAATCCGCTGCTCAGGTTAACTTCCTCCTCCTGACCTCTGGGTCATCAGTGAAGTCCACATACTTGCAACCTTCACAGCTTGGCTTACATGCTAATATTAACTTCCTTCCCAGCCTCAAACCCTGAAACAGATCATAAGCGTTGCTCTTTCTCCTCTAACTAATAATTAATCTCCCCACTACTGTCTCTCTATCAATATCTCTCTCTTTCTGTTTATCTATCTATCTAGTTAGCTAGCTAGCTAGCTATCTGTCCACCTCACACACACGCATGCACTCTCTCTCTCTCTCTCTCTCTCTCTCTCTCTCTCTCTCTCTCTCTCTCTCTCTCTCTCTCTCTCTCTCTCTCTCTCTCTCTCTCTCTCTCTCTCGCTCTAGTGTTGAAGGCTGGCAAACCGAAACTTCGAAGTGGCTGTCACACGTCTTGTAAAAGTTGAATAAACGTACTTTACAAAGAAGTATCGAGTAATTCTTCAGTTTAATGCTAAATTGCTATTATATATAATATGACATAAGAACATACATTAATGTGTGTGAGTGTGTGCATGCATGTGTGTATATGTGTGTATGTATATATATATATATATAGATTCAATGTGAATATGGTACTTAAGTTTAGGCACCAGAATTAAGTATGGTATTATCCATACAATTCGAAAATAAGGTGATTAAAATCAAAATAAGCAACAAGGATATCCAAAGTTAATGCAGTACGATCGTTTCATGCGACTCCGTTTATTTAAGCATTGTGAACTGGTTTTTTGTATTCTTCCTTTCTACTTGGAGATTTTAAATGTAATTACAAAAATATGTCCTTCTGTTGAAATGAAATTTCAGTAAATTTCTATATCTTTGTGCAGCTGAGGATTGCTCTGCATTTTACATTTGATGTAATGTTCACATTGCTTAAATAAATGGAGTCGCAT
>NC_068985.1:15619153-15621178 GCF_001194135.2 Octopus bimaculoides
TATATATATATTTACATTCAGAGATATAAGTGTACATCCACACACATACATATATATGCGCATGTGTGTGTGTGTACTTATGTATGTACGTATGTATGTGTATGTATATATATATAGTTGAAATTTACAGAAAAACAAAAGACGAAGACCGGTGTATAAACAACATGCCATAAATGTACACAAACACATACATACATATATATATATATGCACGATTGTGTGTGTATGTATGTATGTACGTGGTCTGATCAATACGTATCCGGACTGTTGCCATAGTAACGAAGGTAAAGCACATAGAGTGAAGCCGCTTAGCGAGGTGTGTAGCGTGTGATCATTGCAATGACCATGATAGAGAAATTTGAGCAGAGAATCAGCATCAAATTTTGTCAAAAGCTTGGCGATACTTGCGTAAAGTTTTCAAAAAGTTTCCATCGTTCTCGACACATTCAGATCTTGGTGCAAATGAAATCCGAGTGTCTTTTTGGTCAGCTGAAAGCAGTTTTGACACAAATTTGGCAGACACGCGTCTCATATCCAAATCTTCAGTGATAATGAACTGAACTGAACCGTAACCAATCTGCACATTCTCTGATAACTCACAGATGGTGATTTGACGATTTCCCCACACAGCTGTACGCACATCTGCGATGTTTTTCTCAGTTCTGCCGGTTGTGGGTCACTCAGAACGTTTGTCAATATCGATATTTTTTCGGCCATCTTGGAAACGTCTGAACCACTCGTACTCTAGTGTGCGGCTCATACACTCCTCTCCATACACTTTCCGCAACTTTGCGTAGAGCTCGGAGCAGGTATCGTCATGACAACTTTCTCTGTCATGGTCGATGTTACGATAACACGCTACAAACTTTTCTTCCAAGCACTGCTGTAAACAGAAGTGAATTAGAAAGTTAAAACTTAGTGCACATGCACAGCAGAGATCAAGGTCAATCTGTGCCAAGCGGTTTTACTCTGCATGTTTTAGCTTCGTTACTATGGCAACAGTCCGGTTACTTATGGATCAGTTTATTTCAAGATTTCTTGCCAATAGAGAAACAACCTGTTTTTAACCTAGATCCAAGGTTCCTTCATTGAAATTTCAACAGCAGCAACAGGGTATTTTGTTTGTATGTAAGTACGTATTTATGTATGTATCTATTTTTACACTTCCAGTGATGGATTGGATCTGTAGTCTTCGAATTAGCTTTCTCCTTTCTGGTTTTGAGAAGCCTAATTTTTCAAGATTAGTATTTAGGCAGTGTATCTATATATGTATATATGTATGTATGTATGTATGTATGTATGTATGTATGTATGTATGTATGTATGTATGTATGTATGTATGTATGTATGTACGTAAGTATTATGTATGTATTATGTATGTATGTAATAAAGAACTCTCTCAGAAGTCTCTACTTACCTTCATCACTTACTATTGTAACGATTGTGCGATTTGCTCTTCCGAGCTCCGCACCACATGTTGGGTCACTTAACTCCACTTGGAAGTTCAAATCACTCTTCCCACTCTGCCGAATGTACCATTATATTGTTGAAATATGAAAGTAGAAGTTAAGAACCATAAGCAAAAACTAACAAAATAATCTCTACGCTTAAGCATACAAACAGCCTTCAAAGAATGGGTTAAGACGAATTAAGAAAGCTCTCTAATGCTGATACTGACAACACACACACACACACACACACACACAGTCTGTCATACCGGCCATGATGAAATACCACAAGGTATAGAAAATACATATTCGCCTTTATATATTTATATATTTAATCCTTTATATTGAACACTCAATATTTCATCTATTCAATAAGACCTATTCCATATATTCAATAAGACATTCAATACTTTATTTCATAGTACCATCCATTTTTATTTTATATTATATATTGTATATTATATTATATATTGTATATTCCATATTCTATATCCCACATTGGTTTTGCAGGAATATAAATAAAACATAAAAAATAGACAGTGTTGGAACTCTTTGAAACAAAATAATATATTCCTCT
>NC_068985.1:15621667-15624021 GCF_001194135.2 Octopus bimaculoides
AATAGAAATACTTCATTTGCAGTCATCCATAATCTTAGAAACTATAACGTCTTACATTCGACTAAGTAATATTTCCCAATTATATACCAGTCACTAAATCTTAAGAAAATAATTAAACAATAACAGATTATAAATAGCCGATAACAACCACCAAAATCTCAAAAACTCTTAATAAAGGCGAAATTCATTTCAGAAGAATAAATGGAGGTAAGAAACTGTAGACACCTCCGTTATAGAAAGTGTGGAATAATAGATCAGAGAACCAAAAAAAAAAAAAATCCCAAAAAAAAATCAATGTAAATATGAATTTCAAAACAAAACAAAAAAAAATCACATTTACTGGTTCACTATGGTCATATTGTCCATAATGCAATGAGAAATACATTGACAAAATCGGTTTGAAATTAATACATCGAGTTAGGGTGCATAAGCAACAAATCAAAGATTCATCTCTAAGAAATGACCTATCAAGACATTTGTGCAAATGGAAAATTCAAAATACTCCCATTTTTTTTCAAAATAAGAGAAGAAAATGATCTACTAAGAAGGCAAAAGAAGAATACATTTTAATAGTTCTAAATCCAAAATTAACCGAAAATAACCAACACTGTTAATAAAACTTCCACCTAAAACTAAAATTTCCACCTAAAACTAAAACTTCCACATCAAGGATCACTTCAAAACATGTGTGCTTGAAAAGCTGTAAACAGTGAAAGCAGTTAAACACAAAACAAACACTTCCTCCCAAAGAGTTCGTATTATTCTATTTTTTAAGATTTTTTTACTCTATAATTGATAATTTCTAATGTAAGATATTTCTTCAAATATAGTGACTGTTTTAAGAATACTTTGTAAAATCTTGATTTTTTTAAATATATGAATGTATATATAAACATGTATAATATACTCCCCCCCCCCCACAACAAAGTAACACTCAATACATTTGTCTCATAGTGAGAAAGACAGAGAGGGTAGTGCTGTTAGTTATGTTGTAAGCGACATTTGTTAAATTTACAGCAAAAGCATTTCTATAAATGGAGAGGAAGGATCTGAAATGTTAGTTTCTACACTTCATTGAATCTTCAAACGCATTAATTATTGTCGATGTAGACTATCAGTAAACTTTTGCTATTTTTTACGTTTTCTATATTTTACATTTTATAAACACAGTTATCGTCGGCTGAGCCAATTGTTTGATTAAGATTGATTACATCAATGAGCGCAAATCAATATTAATGATATGAAACAACACATTAAAATATTGTAGTTGTTTGTCACAGCGGTAATGAATTAATTGAATTTTCCCATCTCTAATCTTACTAATGTTATTTCATCAATAGCCAGTTTTCCCGATACTTTATTTATTATTATCTGACGACAAATCCAATACCAATTTAGTTAACGACGAAGGCTCTATGTAGTGGTTCGATCTGCTAGAAATAGAAGCGAAATCTTTCTTCGCTCCTTGTATACGGGGTATAAGACATTTTGGTGCAGCCTATTCATTTCGCTGATCCGACACTGACATTTTGGCATCAGATATTTTAATATTCCTGTTTTAATGTTTCTTATTTCTTTATTGCCCACAAGGGGCTAAACATAGAGGGGACAAACAAAGACAGACAAAGGGATTAAGACGATTAAATCGATCCCAGTGCGTAACTGGTACTTAATTTATCGACCCCGAAAGAATGAAAGGCATAGCTGACCTCGGCAGAATTTGAACTCAGAACGTAAAGACAGACGAAATACCGCTAAGCATTTCCCCCGGCGTTCTAACGCTTCTCCTGTACTCTAGGTACAAGGCCTGAAATTTTTGGGGAGGAGACCAGTCGATTAGTTCGACCCCAGTACGCAACTGGTACTTAATTTATCGATCCCGGAAGGATGAAAGGCAAAGTCGACCTCGGCGGAATTTGAACTCAGAACGTAAAGACAGACGAAACACCGTTAAGCATATCGCCTGGCGTGTTAACGTTTCTGCCAGCTCACCGCCTTAAATATACTATTTAATAAAAAAGTTTGATGGATCCGAATCAAACTGTCATTTAATAATATATGTCACTCTTAGCTAATATGTTGAGTGCCACTTTCTT
The DNA here is from genome assembly GCF_001194135.2 of Octopus bimaculoides. Taxonomy (NCBI): domain Eukaryota; kingdom Metazoa; phylum Mollusca; class Cephalopoda; order Octopoda; family Octopodidae; genus Octopus; species Octopus bimaculoides. Next base: position 15,623,764 of record NC_068985.1, read on the forward strand.
TCGTTTATCCACTCACTCCTAATTATATATAAAATCATTACTAATAGTAAAGAGTACGGAAACTTGTACATCCACCAAATTTATTTTATATTATTTTATATGCAGCATATCATAATGGCCTACACGTATTTCCACTGCAGCAGTTACTCACTGTTGCAAATATAACCTTGTAATGTTGTCGTTGCAGCTTCATCAGGGTCCGTCCATTTAGTCATCTTCAAGGTGATATTTATGTATACATATAATATATGTATATAT
>NC_068985.1:15626175-15628516 GCF_001194135.2 Octopus bimaculoides
TATATATACACATACACATATATATGTGGGGTGGTGGCAGTATATGTTTGTGTATGTATGTATGTGTGTATGTATATTCAGATTTTGTGGTAGCGCATTATTAATTCATATATTTCAGTGTGATATGATATAAAACACACTCGTACGTCTCTTTGTTAGAATCAACTCCTTGTAGAGAATATAAAACATCTGTTTAAACTTATTTTCATTATTGCCAATCATTGATTCTCAACTGAGTTTAGAGACTAGTTTTATCAGTATAATTTATTGATGGTTGCTGCTTTGATAAGTCTTTCTAATTTAGGCACAAGGCCAATAATCTTGGAGAGAAGGGAGCTAGTCAATTCCATCATCCTCAGCGCTTTACTTCACCGATCCCGAAAGAATGAAAAGCAATGTTGGCCCCGGTGGGATTTGAACTTAAAATGTAAAGAGCTGAAATAAATACCGCAAGGAATATTTTCCGACACTCTAACGGTTCGGCCAGCTCATTGCCAAGGCGTTGCTTCATTAATTCATAAGAAACTGTCCAGCGAGATTTCTTATATCAGCATTTTGTATATTCTGCACTGAACTTCATCTTTTTCGTTAATACTATCCCGAGAAGCCGTGAATCAATATTAAAACATTTAATTCCTATCTATTCGCGTTTCCTTTTACTTTTGCTACTATTTGAACGTCCGTGAAAAAAAGTCTTTCATTGAAATTCTGCTCAGAGTAAAACAAGCCACTGGTAATTTCCAGTCTTGATTTCTTTAAGAGCATTTTAGATTGAAGCTATGCAAATATATTTACGATATTGGAGACTTACGTCAAGCAACGCATTAATATATTTTATTGATACTTTGAAATTAGAATTATTGAGAAAATGGCTAAACACGTGTGATAATCAATATTGCAAAGCCTGAATAAATACTGTTTTATTTTGAAATAAACTTCCAATTGTATCAATCGGAAAGAATCTTAGATACAAATCCGAGATGAGTATATCGATTATATTCAGCATATTAAAATGGCCACGTTAGTCTACAGCAGTTACCAAGTTTCCAACTTAAAGTACTTAGTATATAGTTATTTAAGATGTATAATCTTTTCCTCTTTAATTATAGAAATTTTCTTCTATATTATAATTCCATTCACAAGTACGATGCATTATACTTATGCAAATCAACCTCAATATTTGATCGGTACATTATTCCATTGACTCCACAAAGATGAAAGGCAAAGTTCAAATCATTACAAGGTCAGCTTAATCTTTCATCTTTCCAGGGTCGATAAAATTAAATAGCAGCCAAGTACAGGGGTCAATTCGACCGAGTAACCCTACCCTATAAATTTCAGGCCTTACCTTTATGTCAGAAACAATTCTTTAGGGCGTTGGATAGATGTAATCGTTAGAATGTTGGACAAAATCTTTTACGGTATTTAATGCGTCTCTTTACGGTCTGAGTTCAAGTCCTGCTGACATCTCCATTGCCTTTTATCGCGCCGAGGCTGATAAAATAAAGTACCAGTCATATATTGTGCCGATGTACTCAATTTAGCCTTGTTCCCATCCCCACGAATGCCAAAGCTTAAGCCTATATTAGAAAAGTATTTTCAAAATTTAATATGCGCCATGTTTTTATTACTAATTGTAGAAGTTTCCTATATCATAATGTCGTTCATAACCAGGACACATTATAGGAATATAAACCAACATCAGAATTTATTTGGCACTTTTATCGGTTATCTCTTTTATATTTTGCCTTTTACATGTTTCAGTCAGTAGACCGAGGTCATGCTGGGGCATCGCCTTGAAAATTTTTTAGTTGAATGAATTGATCCCGGTTTTATTTTTGATGCATGCTACTTATTCTGTCGGTACCTTTTGCCGAACCGCAATGCGGGACGTAAAGACACCAACACCGGTTGTCAAGCGGTGGTGGGGGAACAAACACTCCTTCCACACACACACATGTATACATATATACTACAGGTTTCTTTCAGTTTCCATCAACCAAATCCCTTCACAAGGCTTTAATGGACTAAAACCCTTCAAGACGGTGACCCAGCGTAGGCACAATCCAATGACTGAAGTAATTGAAAGATAAAGGATTAAAGAAGTTCTAGATGCAGTTCTAGAAGTTCTAGGCGTAGGAGTGGCTGTGTGGTAAGTAACATGCTTACGATCCACATGGTTCCGGGTTCAGTCCCACTGCGTGGCACCTTGGGCAAATGTCTTCTACTATAGCCTCGGGCCGACCAAAGCTTTGTGAGTGGATTTGGTAGACGGAAACTGAAAAGAAGCCCATCGTATATATGTATATATATATATATATATATATATATATATATATAT
>NC_068985.1:15629781-15630675 GCF_001194135.2 Octopus bimaculoides
TATATATATAGGAGGGAGAATATACGAAAAAACAACAACAGACGAGGACAGGTGGTGTAAATAACAAAAGGATGTATTAGTATGACGCTCGGGAATACGGAAAGTCTTTGACGTTTCGAGCTACGCTCTTCAACAGAAAGAATACGGAGACAAGGAGAAAAACACGGAGAAAAATAATTGAATAGTGTTCAGTCAACGGTCAAATATATATATCAGATGGATTGTGATTCACTACAGTTGTTCCAGACGTGTTTCTTATTGATGAATAGAAGTGTTACATCATGCAAAAAAAAAGAAAAAATCACGTTTTCATCAGGTGAATACATATAGGAATTAAGAATTTTGAACATCTCAATAATAAATACAATGTGTCATTTTGACTCTACCGAGCAAAATTTTGCTTCAAGCTATCAGGGGAACCTATATATACAATTGTTGTGATTAATAATAAATTCTCGTATATTCATTTCTTATATATATACAATTCGCGTAAGAGTCCGACAGTCCCTATCTGAAAGTTTTGGCTTTCTTACGGAGTTTTGTTTCGACGAGGAGGTTTTTCTCTCTTTCTCAAAGGCTGTCATTACTTTCGAGACAGTTCTTCTTGATACACCAAACATTTCAGCTGTTTTTGTTACGCTAGCGCCTACCATACGAGCACCAACAATTTGACCTGTTTGAAAGTCTGATAGATCTGTCATTTTAATGAATTTTAATTACCTTTTTCTTATGATATCTGAAAAGAAACAGCAATTTTAGCAAAACATATTAAGCAACACTAATAATAAATAAAAAAAACCTAAAAATAAAAATGCTTTTGACGATTTTATAGAGATTTCAAAATCATGATGCTCTGATGCCAGGTGTTTCCATTATTTTGTTCAAACCCTGTAT
>NC_068985.1:15630712-15635634 GCF_001194135.2 Octopus bimaculoides
CGATCATATAATAATATAAATAATATATAAATATATGCATATATCCATACATATATGTACATACCAACATATATATGCATACATACATGCATATATGGGCACAGGACATTAAAAAAAAACGTTGAACACAATTAGAAACGAAAACATAAAAACAAAAACATAGAAAACGAACTTTTTGTCGAACAACGAAAAAGAAAACAGAGAGACGAGACATGCAACATAAAGAGTATAACACTTCGTCAGTTGTCCCTGTTCCATCTACTCTGCGTTTCGAAGGCAAGGACAATACGCGACTTCGTTGAAACAGTCCTTCCCGCAAAGCAATTTAAATAAAATTTGGGATTTTTTGCGGAGGGTGAGACTGTTAACAAGAACAGGACAGTGAGAACAAGACAGTAAAAACAAACGGTGAGGGCTGGCTAGCGTCCATAATAATTTTTCTATCGTCTTGGCTCAACAGCCCTCACCGTTTGTTTTTGCTGTCTTGTTATCACTGTCCTGTTCATGTTAACACTTTCACCTTTCGCAAAAATCCAAAATTTTATTTAATTTGCTTTGCGGGAAGGACTGTTTCAACGAAGTCGCGTATGTTTAAATTGTAATGAAGGAGCTTTGGATCTAGGATAGAAACCGGTTCTTTCTCTATTGGCAAGAAATCTTGAAGCAAAACTGAATAATGACATACATACATACGCACGGCTCGAAACGTAAAAGACTTCTTCATTTTCCCGAGTGTCAAACTAATACAATTGCTTGTTGTTCATACACCTGCCTTCGTCTTTTGCTTTTCTATAAATTTCAACCACATATAGATACATATCTATATTTATATACATGCATAATATATGTATATATGTACAGTAATACCTCACTTTACGAAGACCCACTTTACGAGACCTTGTGTTTACGAATTTTATTTTATTACTAGACTACCCGTGATCCGTTGGGTCACCAATAGTTCAAGGTATCCCCAAAAATGCGTATCTCTGGAACATATAGTCCGATTTACGCGAAGCTTATCTTATTCTGTTTGTATTCACATTTCAGTGACACCTTACTTTCAGAGTATTTTCCCATTGTGCGCCTGTTTGGCTGTATTAAATTACAGACAAGCACACACGCAAGCATGCAAGCAAGCAATCACAGACTTTTAGAATTATATAGATGGATATAAAGATCCAAATTTTGAACGAAGTGCAAACATTTCTGCTACCATAACAAATGCTTCTGCGTGTACCGAGAAATTTATAGAGAGCAAAAAAAAAAAAAAATAAATAAAGTTTCTAAGCAAACAACTCTAGACTTGTTTTTTTAAAAAGAAATCTACAAATCCGTCTACGAGTGCTTGTGAATCAGCAATCGCGTCTACAAGTGATGATGTGCGCGAGTCTAGTGCGAGTGAAAGTGATTCAAAAAACGATTATAATATTTTTTATTATAAATGATCTTGACATTCTTTTTACTTTGTATAAAATATTATTTACATTCTACTGTTGTTTTATTGCCATTTATTTACGAGTATTATAAATTTTATAGGTAAAATATTTTTCTGGGAACGAATTGCGACTTATAACATTGCTACTGTGGGAAATTATTGCTCTGCTTTACGAGTTTTTGATTTACGAGTGGTCTCCGGGAAACTAACTCGTATATCGAGGCATTACTGTATATACATAGATATATAGATATATACATACATAATACACACACACACACACACACACACACACACACACACACACACACATGTATTAAAGTTAGATAAGGCCGGTTTTGGGGATTACCTTAGGTTTCACGTCCATAAAGGGTTTAGCTTTATGGCGTATCATCAGATCCCAAAACCTGTTGGCTTAAGGACTCTGTAGCGAATGGCCCCTCTAGAATACGGAGGAGGAAAGGACCCCGCTATTCAATATCAACAAAGTGGATTGTCTCGCTTTGGCTATCGATCGCCGGTGACCCTGCCATCCTGTGGGTTCCAAATAGGCCAGCAGGAATTTTCTGAAATGCAAGCACGATCCGAAGACTTCCGTTCTGGAGTTCAGGATGTTCCTTGATAGAGAGAGAGAGAGAGAGAGAGAGGGAGAGAGGGAGAGAAAGAGAAAGGCGGAAAGTTTTCTATATAGTGTGTATCTGTGACGCATGGCTTCCAAGATGACAGCAACGACTAATTTACCAGCAAATCCGATAAACTCAAAAGGAGCGAATTACCGATCCTTGAATTAAATGGAAATTTTAATGGAAAGAAAAAGAAAAAAAAGGAATATTGTTGTTTATTATTCCTCGATAAAGCTACGCTATTCTGCTTTTGGTTTGTAGCAATATTTTGTGATGGAACGATAAAGCAACAAATTATTCATAATAAATGAGGGAAAGTACAAAAATAGAAGACAAAAAAATAAAGTAAAAATACAGACGGTAAAAATAGAAGGAAATTAAGCGTTGTAGTCTTTGAACAATAGCTGTGGTAATAATTGTTGCTGTAGCAGCTAATATACCTGAACTCCCCAGTAATTATGTCGTCATCATCGTACAGCAGCTGGTCTTTAATGATTGTTTAAACAAAAGACAATTGATGATGAAGTTTAAAAGGGTGAAGCGGAGACCTGCTGTCAACAGAGTAAATAAATGAATGAATAAATAAATAAATAAATGTTCTTTGATATGGGGCGCACTCTAACTACTATTACTGCTGCTGCTGCCGCCGGCACCACCCCTCCATTACTACTACTACTACTACTACTACTACTACTACTACTACTACTACTACTACTATCACCACCATTAAATCCTGTATCATCTCTGTATAATCAAAAACGTAGGAGCCTGTCGCATACGTTAAAAAGACTATCACTATAATGACAGTTTGTTGTTGTACAGAGAAATTCAGAGAATGAGTGAGAGAGAGAGAGTGAGAGTGAGTGAGAGAGAGAGTGTATGACAGATAGATAGCTAAGTAAGTAGACTGTTATCACCATAGTAACTGACAAGACTTTCATTGTATAACAGTCTGCTATTAAAAGAAGGTACGCGCATAATTAACAAATAATTTTACTGGCAGAGTAGCAGCGAGTAGAGATCTCGAATACAGTAATCACTCGCCATATCGTGGTTTACGTATCGCACCCTCAGTACATCGCGGATCTTTCTGGCTAATATATATAAATTTATATCGCTGACTCCTCAGTATATCGCAGGTTTCTGCGGGCGATAGGTATTTATAGTGTTTTTAGATTTTAATTATTTCTGTGGTAAAATAAGCATTTTCACGCCTAAAAATTAATAAATTAATAAAAAAAACTACAGTACAGTACTGCACTGTATAACACATTGATTAAAATATATTAAAAGAAAATACGTAGTGTACCGTAGATGAGTAAACAAAGAATCGCGCATACTGTATGGAAAACGAAACCCGAGAGGCGAGTGTGTGGTGTTGCTTTGCATTTATAATGAAATAAATATATACAAATTAGAAAAATAATACAAAAATATATACAGTACAGTACTGTTTCTACTTTGTGGATGTTCACCCATCACGGAGGTTTTTGGAACGTAACACCCGCGATAGTCGAGGGATTACTGTATAATAGATTTCATGTTACATTCCTGAGTATAAGAGAGAGAGAGAGAGAGAGAGAGAGAGAGAAGATACGAAGAAAGAACGTTATACCGCAGTGTTAAAAAACGCCACCTCGCCATGAAATAAAATTTGAGAGATAAAATTTAATTGCGATGAAATCTTCAGTAATAAAAGATTATCAAAACTACATTTTGATAAAAATATATTAAAGCATGATATATTGTAAAATTAAATCTTAAAAATATTAAAAAAATGAATTTTTAAAGAATTTTCTATCTAGTGTAAACTTAAACTATTGTTTTCTTTTAGTAAAAGTTACATACTCCAAACTAGTTAATAAGCAACTTTCTTTATTTCGTGTGTAGATAGCTAATAAGAAATGGCAATGTAATAAGAAATGGCAATGTATTGGAAATGTAGGCTTTCAAAATAAAACCTAACAGCAAAAAGTACATTAGCATGATAAGCACAGACACGCAGAAACGAGCAACCTCAAACACAAACTTGCAAGTGGGTCATATTTTCCACACTCTTTCCACAGAGTCTGCATTTCTGGGTGTCAGAAGTTTTATAAATGTTATATTTCACTGACTTGGTAGTGAGAGCCTGGCCTTGTGCAGCAATGGTCAAGCTTTCGGTGGTACGCTTCAGATCACCTCGCTCAAGCCATGTCCACGATGCTGTATTATCATTAACGTCCTGTGTATTCCTTTCAAACTGTCCATGCATTCTCATTTCAAGAAGGTCTTATTTACTCTTCTCCTCAGCGCTTTGGTTAAACTCTTCCTTGCCCATCATTTCATCTGCATTTACACCCATATCTTTCGTGGCATATTGCAGCAGGCCTTCATCACTATTTATCAAATATTCGGCAAGCGTTCTCCTTTCACTCTTTATACAATGGTCTGTACTAATTAGTCCTCTGCCACTATTCTTTCTTTTCATATACAGTCTGTTTATGTTTGCTTTAGGGTGTAGCGCCCCATGCAGCGTCATCAACTTCCTCGCCCTTCTATCCTTCTGTCCTCCTTAGTCCATTTGAGGATGGACGCGCTATACCTGACCACTGCAACTGCCCAGATATTCATTGCGGTAATCAAATTTTTGGCATTCAGGTTGGATTTCAACACCATCTTCACCCTTTTTTGATACGCCACGCCGACCTTGACTTTCATTTCTCTGTGTAGAATGTCATCCAGCTCCAAAATCCTTAAATATCTGTTGATATTATTATCATTATTATCATTATTGTTGTTGTTGTTGTTGTTGTTATTATTATTATTATTATTATTATTATTATTATTATTATTATTATTGTTATTATTATTGTTATTATTAG
>NC_068985.1:15635661-15642763 GCF_001194135.2 Octopus bimaculoides
CATTATTATCATTATTGTTGTTGTTGTTGTTGTTGTTATTATTATTATTATTATTATTATTATTATTATTATTATTATTATTGTTATTATTATTGTTATTATTAGTTAAATATAGATATATTTGTTGACATCTCAATCTGGACGAATTAATAAAATGGTAGGTGAATTCCACCATATTTATACTAAACTTTTTAACTGAATAATTTTTTTCCTACAATTCTATTCTTTCTTTTTGTTTTTTCATTCTTTCCTTTCTTCTGCTACCTTTTGTGAAAGACCAAAGACTGATGACGTCGTTATACTTGGAAAGAAACGCAGTTATTCCAGTTTAATTTTGAATGTTTCAGCGTTTCCTATCTTTGGATTTAATTTCATTTTATATTTTGAACTTGTAAAAGACACACGGAGTGTCGAAATATTGTTCATTCGTTTCATTTTAATAAACAGTCAATCTCTATTTATTACCAATAATAGTCGCGCTAGGTGGGTGAATGCTGGAAGAATGGCCAGCGTTAATAAAGGACCAATTCTGAGCGTGCACCAGTAAAAAAAAGAAGGGCTCTTGCCCTGTTGTTCAGGCACCCGTGGCTTTTGTGGGTTTTTCCACGAGGACCTTAAAGCGCCTCTCCTATTGGGAGTCTAATTTGTTTAATTTTTAACTGTTATTTATATTGTATCGTCCTGTTTTTGTCTTTCATGTTGTTGCATGTCAATTAATGTTTTGTATGCGAGCCCTTGTAGCCAATAAAAGAATAAAGTATTATTATTATTATTATTATTATTATTATTATTATTATAATTATTATTATCATCATCATCATCACAGCACTCGCGCATCGATGGAAAAAAACAAACAAACAACTATACCAGACTACTCTTAAAAAGTTCAAGGGAACGAGTTCGACCAAGAAACGAAATCAAGGTCTTTTAACAGTAGTGACAGTTACCGACATAAAAAGTGCAGCACTTACTTTCAGCAAATAATTATAAGCGTATCTAAAAATCATCTCATAAACAAAACGACGGCAATTATATACCAGAAATAGCTAACCTCATAAAATCAGAGAAAAATTGAAGCACAATACAACAAAACTAAACGTAACTCAGCATCAAACACAAAACAAGGCAATAAAATATCTTACAGAAACAGAAAGCTGCCCAACCTCAGTATCGAATAAAATAAATCACAGAACTAACATTAATACACGTTATAGAGTAATTCGTATAATCAGTAACAACGCTCATACCACACACACCATATGGCAATAATAATAGTACACCCGAACTTCAAAACCAAGAAAATGCACTTATCTGATATTTGAATCTCAACTGCAAAAACAAAAATAAAAAAGAGGAAAAAAGCCCCATATCCACCTGCCACCTAGATAACAATTTTGACTCCTTGTTTTTATCAGATACCCAAACAGCATTGGAGAAATTTAGAAATACAAAAGGTTTAGTATTAAATGTGATTATACATCTAAGACATCTAAGGCGTGAAGGAATCACGGCATTTACCAACAGCTACAAGAAGACGTACACATAATATCAGCTTCCCAGAATCTGCAAGCTGGACAAAATTGTTACAATCCAAGTGGAGTAACATCTTAGACTCGTTATTCTTCTATTCTCACCAATAAAAATTCCCAAAAAGTTAATCAGTGCTACTTTAGCATGCAGTCTGCTGCAGTACTCGTAGTTAATCCTGTGAAATGACCTGATCTGTGTTAAGAATAGAATTAAGGTTTCAGGTTTGGGTTAGGATTCGATGAATTCTTCAAGTCAAAACCCGGTGATTTCTGCTGTCAATGTATTGATAAGTTAGTGGAACGTCATGTACACCACCTGGTGAAAATAGTAGCTAAATTCTTTCTATCAGGTAGTTGTCATTCGCGAATCATAATGCACAATCATGGACGAAGCGCTTTGAATATAGATTAGCTTGATCAGAACCGACATGGATAAAAACAACAACAACAACAGCAGCAGCAGCAGCAACAGCAACAACAACAACAACAACAACAACAACAACAACAACAACAACAACAACAACCGGTATAAAATTAGAACTATGTTCATAACAGAACAAAAACACAAAAGTCGTGTGAAAGAAATATTTGACTGATTTGTTAAAATTGTTGATGAAAAATAAGGATTAAAGTAAATGAAAAAAAAAAGAGAACGAAACGAACGAATTTATCGGACAACTTCATATTTAACAATCTATTTGCAACATTTCTAACCTCTTTATGTCTTGACTTGGATAGTAAAACCAAATCTTAACCTCAAGAAGAAGGAACATGAGCCTTTTTTTGCAGGGTCTCCAAAAAGGGACTCCGTTAAAGTTTATGCGAATGATGGATTAATTCATGAACAGGAACGATGCTTCTAACAACTTCCACACAATTTCACACAAGTGTGCTCCAGTTCACTCACAAGGTTTGGATCAAATCGAGATTATGTTAGAAGATATTTACTCCAGATACTACACAGTGGAATCGAACTTAAAACCACCTCGATGCAAAGTGAACTTCTTAACTACATGGCCATTTGAAACTAAAATGAAGGACTAAATACTAACTTCAGAGTAACATTAAATACATGAAAACGTTAATCCTGGGAAAATGTTTACTCAACAAAATAATAAGCCTGGTTGAAGATTTGTAATTAGTTTCATCAGATCTAATAATCTGGAATACACAGTTGAGGCAGCATTTAATTAAAACAGCGTGTGTATACATTAAGTTTTAAATTGCCTGTGTATACATTAAAGCTTCGAAGGGTTTAAATCCGAGCAGGTTGTTTGATGAACGACAGAAAGGTGGAAAGAGATTGTTAAACATTACCGAGTTCACAAACTCACAGTAATAATGACTGTTGAAGACAACAGAAAAATATCGAGGCATATTTTTCTATAGAATTTTACTTAGATGTTTTATTACTACTATATCTAACTAGAGCCAACGTAGAAGGCTGCGCATGGTCAGTTCCACCTGGTGAAAATAGTAGCTAAATTCTTCTCAATCATCTTTCTATCAAGTAGTTGTCATCCGCGAATCATAATGCACAATCATGGACGAATCGCTTTGATCACAGATTAGCTTGATCAGAACTGACATGGAGAAAAACAACAACAACAGGTATAAAATGAGAACTATGTTTAAAACAATAAAAACACGAGTCGTGTGAAAGAAATATTTGAAGTCTGACGATGATGTCCACACTTGAGATTCTATCAGCCTTATGTCTGTTTATAAGCGACAATCGTATTTGATTTTCCTTCTCTATGACGAAAGAATAAGCAACAGCAAAACAGACAGCTGTCATGCCTTAATCTTTAAGAATACTGAAATTGTCTCGGGATTTAAATTTGAAGTCGTAAATCTTCAATCATCAACGTGAAGAAATTTTATTTGCTTGTTAGATCCAGAATGGAATTGGTGCTAAATCCAGCCAATTAGATATGACTATTGTCATAGTAGCTGTAGTCATAGAAACAATCTCTCTACATTCGTACATACAATTTAGAAATTCATTTAGCTGCCATGAAGTCCCAGGTTCGATCCTATTATGTAGCATCTTGAGTAAGTGTCTTTTACTTCTGACTCAAGCAGATCCAAGGTGATCCAAGGTGATCCAAGCCGATTCAAGTCTAGTAAGTGAAGTCGGGTTGATGGAAACTGCAGAATCCTGTCGGATGGATTGAACCTGTAATTCAAGGATGGCCATGATAATAGTAAGAACACATCTAATCAGTTTGTTTTCGACATTTATAGAGTGTAAATGCACGCAGGCCACTTTGGTTTCAAAATTACAAGTACGAAAGCGCATGGCTTGGTGGTTAGGATATTCGGTTCACAGTCGTAAGGCCTTGTCTTCGATTCCAGATGGGCGCGTAGTGTCCTCGAGCAAGATATTTTGTTTCACGTTGCTCCAGCCCACTCAGCTGGCAAAAATGAGTAGTGTTTGTATTTGAAAGGGCCAGCATTGTTACATTCTGCGCCACATTGAATTTCCCTGAGAACTACGTTAAAGGTGTACGTGTCTGTGGAGTGCTCAGCCACTTGCACATTAATTCCACGAGAAGGCGGTCCCGTTGATCGGATCAACTGGGACCCTCGTCGTCGTAATTAATGAAGTACCAGTTAAAATTACAAGTTCAAAGTAAAATCAATCTTTGGTGATTCACATAAAATAACTGCCATACACTGTGATATGCTGATTCTACGTAGGGATTACGCGAATAACATTCACGTTCGTGGAATACTCGGCCGCATCCACTCTAATTCAATGAGCAGATAACTCAGTTGATCGAACAACTGGATCCTTACAATAAAAACAGACAAAGATCTATTTAATTTACATAAAAAAACTGCCGGTTAACAAAGGATCCTCTAAGTGGTCTCTAGCCTTGCTTGTAATAGAAACCAAATCTCTTTCAAATCACACAGTGATGTCTTAAATAGAAATGAGATGACTACATGGAATGGACATGGCTAGAACGTCTTTGCTTATTAGTTTACTCGATCGGAACAACATAAATGGTTGTATATAACTATTGGCGAGCTGGCAGAATCGTTAACACGCCGGGTAAAATGCTTAGCGGAATTTCATCTGTCTTTACTTCTGAGTTCAAATACAGCCAAGGTCGACTTTGCCTTTCGACCTTTCCAGGTCGATAAAATAAGCAGCAATTGAACACTAGGGTCGATGTAATCGACTAGCCTCTTCCCCCGAAACTACTGGCATTGTGCCTATAGTAGAAAGGGTTAACATTATTATTAATGCTGTTGTTGTAGTTATTGCTCTGAGTTCAAATTTCATCGAGAGTGTCTTTGATTTTCATCCTTTCGGGCTTGATAAGATAAATACTAGTTAAGCACTGGGGTCACTATAATGGACTGACTCCATTTTCCGCTAAATTTCAGGCCTTGTGTCAATAGTAGAAATAGTTACTATTATTGTTGTAATTTATGTAAAAACACTGGATGGAAGGCAATATGCCTTCCTTTAGAGATAGGTGTTAGAGGATTTGTTGGAACCAGAGTTCACTCGATGCTCAGGAGTGCTGGATTAGCAGCGAATGAGAGCAATAAAGGTTGCCAAAAAATTTCCGGAAACCGCTGAGAAAGCAAACCGTTACATCTGGCTCAAGAGAGAGGACGAGTGATGAGGCATGAATGAACATTGACGATGGTGGAAACATCTGGCTCAGAATCGCAACACCTGACTTAACAAAGCTTGTACTGTTGTGAGAAAGTTTTGTCATCTACATCGGTGGGTGGCATCATACAACTCTGGTATCGCGGTGGAAGGGACTGAAACGTCTACAAAGCTTCTTTACCGCTTCATGAGATATCGACTCCTGCTTTTAGAGACTGAGTATATCAGCAACCTCAACACACAAGAGTTTACCCTGTTATTTCCATACATAAATCTAAACACGTTTTGCTTTCAATATATGTTCGTATCTCCGCATATTTATATCAAAGCCATAACATTATAATGTAATTATGTTAAAATTTTTCCGTCCGTATTTTCCATATTTCTAAACATTTCCTTGTCTTTCTTTAATTTACATTTATAGCTGATTCATATTTGTAATTTTCCCCCAAATGTTAACATTTTATAGTGAAGTTCTCATATATAGCATTCTTTATCCAGACTTTTTTTAATTGAAGCAAATCAGTGAAGCAAACTTTACTTCAACTGAAATATAAAGAGGACAGTGCAACGGCAGCATCGATAGAAAGTCTTGTAAAATTGTTTGATGGTGATTAGATTCTTTTACGTACTGGGTTGAAATCCCACAAGAGCTGTGTTCGTCTTTCATAACCTAGGGGTCGATAAATAAGCATCAGTGATATACTGGCATCGATTTTATTGATCAGGATCACCATTGAAAATTGTGACATCGTACTAAGGTAAAACATTATTCAGACATAAGGCATACATAATTGTCTACTTAGACACGTACCTATACATGTATATACATATAACTTTGAAAACACAAGTATGTGTGTGTGTGTGTGTGTGTGTGTGTGTGTGTGTGTGTGTGTGTGTGTGTGTGTGTGTGTGTGTGTGTGTGTGTGCGTTTGCGTGCATTAATTATTTATGAAAGAAGGAAAGGAAACTTGCTTCAGTTGATACTTCAAACGGAACTGTATGCATCCGTAGTATTTATTCCACAAGGTTACGTCTTTCAGAAGTAATCAATTAGTAGCTACACTAAGAATAACAATACGTTATATATGTTGTAACATACAGAAAACAACAGCATCAAAAATAGCGGAAAGTTGTCCTGGTTTTATAGAGCAAGGTGTTGTGATAACATCATTTTGTCTGACAGAATTGATCAATCTGCCAAATTAGAAGAGACATACAGAGATACAAGTGTTATGATTACAGTGTTTACAGGTTTGACGAATTACGGTTATCACGAATTTGGTTCACTGAACTAGGATGACGGGCCGGACAGATTTCTTTTGAGATCAATACAACGAAACAAAGGCTAAATTAGACCGAAGAAATATAACCAGGAGAGACTTCTGTTTAAAATTAACGTGATTGCAAAACAAACATAACAGACATCCCAACAGAAATATTCCGATTAGTCCACAGGAAAAATGACTGCAGTAATCTCCATTTGAGATAATGTTACTTATTTCAGAAACTTCAATATGTTTAGAAGCTCTGAGCTGTTCATTATGACATCGGTTGTCTAAATGCGATTTTGTAATTCGGAATCCATGAACAGATTTTATCAATGGAAATCAATTAGACTGATGTGACGTCTTACCTAAAGCCTTTGGTCAAATCTAGTCAACAGGATATTCTATTCGAAATCCCGGTGTAGTTGTAAGTAAGTGCTTCCTTCTAGCTGAAATACCGGATTTCGGATGAAGAATAACTGACAGGAATATCTGTATTTCAACGCCATTGATTTAACTGTTTCTTTTGAAATCTCTAATCCGTAACAACCAGGAAATTGAACTAAAGATTCTCATAAAACAGAACGACGTTCTAAAAACAATTACTCACACACAACTCTCTCTCTCTCCCTCTCTCTCTCTCCCTCTCTCTCTCTCCCTCTCTCTCTCTC
>NC_068985.1:15643040-15649967 GCF_001194135.2 Octopus bimaculoides
ACTCACACACAACTCTCTCTCTCTCCCTCTCTCTCTCTCCCTCTCTCTCTCTTCTTTGCAATCTCTCCTTTTCTCTCCACCCCGCTCTCTCTTCCTCACTCTTTCTTCGCCCCTCTCTCACACACAAGTAGATGCACGTAGTCAAATATTTGCTTTCAAGCGTAGATGTACAACCACATTTACGAATTTTATACAAATGCAGAAACCTAAAAAAACTTGCTCAAATTTATTCATTTAATTGAACAGACACCAAACAAGTTATGTAACTGTGTGGATATACTCAGCTATGAGAACACATTCAATTCAAACTGTTGTTCATGGACGTTTCCGCTTTGGAAAACTGTTTAAAGGGAACGAGCAAAGGGAACAAACAATAGATGCATATGTAGGTTAATATACATGCTCCTTCCTCTCTCTCCCTATCACCCCTCTCTTTCTCTCTCTCTCTGTATCTATCTCATTTGTCCACTCTCTTTTTTTCTTTCTCTCAATGAACACTCTCATGCGCAACTGCTTACCTATGTTTATAGAACTAGATGTACGGAAATATGTTGGAAATGTATTGAAAATTACATAGTTGGGGATAAAAGCTTTAATCTAGATTATTTTCTTCATTTACTTTTTTTCGACACAGCTGAATGAACCTGTAATTTACATAAATAACATGGGGTTTGTTTTTCTTTTTGAATTCTTTCACAACACACTCCTGTATATTTTTGTAATTCTTTTTACCTTCGCTGGAATTCATTTTCGCGTTGTTTTTGTTTTATATAGAGTTCATTCATTATTTGAATAAAATCCAGTGTAATCTGTATTATCGAGAGAACAGTTTGGTGAGAGCAATGACATTACAGAGATAACACTTAGTTTCTTTTTCGACATCCGTCTCTATCTGGATGTGCATAAGCCTTTATCTAACACTTTGCCTATCCTATGTATCATAAAACAAAGGACATGTATTTTCCTGGCCTCCATGCAACATACATGATGCACATTCTTAATTTTTGCAATCACCGGCATAACTTGGGACTTATTAGACGAAATCATTATACTTCTGAGTATGTATGAAACAATTTCTAACTAGAAGTCTGAAAAAGAAAAGCATGGACGTTTAAAACAAATTTATGAAAATGCTTTGGATAGGCAAAGAGTTAGATTACTATTACAAAGTAAAATCAAGTTTTCTTGATTAAGGTAAAACGATTTCCATGCATGTCAAAGCTTAGAACCGGTGTTAGATTTACACATCTATAACAGCATATATAGTATTTTGACGCCCAGGAAACATGGTAGTTATAATGAAAGGAAGAGTGTTTGTGTTAGAAATAATCAATGGTAATTGAAATTAGGAACAAGACTGAACAATTCAATTATCATATGCAAATCATTCGAATAAGAATTAAAGGAATCTTTGTTTTATATATAGTAGCTGCTCACTAAGAAACACAGTTTGGAAAAGCAGTAGATTTAATTAGAAAATGAATCTTGAAAACAGTAATTATTAATATTGGTTTTGATAATAAAAATTTCTATAAATTTATATTCATGAGATGAAGGAAAATACCCGGATATTGAAAAAATATGAGCAAACGGAAAAAACAACAACAAACAGTAGTTATTTATAAATAAAATGTTAAGCTATGAAAAAATACAGAAATATAGATGGAATTGTTGGGCTATGCGTGATTAATAATAAAGTTGGGGAAGAATATTCTGAGAAGAAATGACAATCGGAAGTTATTTCTAATCGATAAAAATCAGAGACTCTGCATAAAACACAAGCACTTGAATAGCCAATATCATTCATGACAATTCTGATTTTAAATTATTGGCCCATTCTGAAGACTGTCTATAAATTCTTGACAATAATAATGTTTAAGAGAATCTGTAAATATCTAGAAATGAATAAACCTCTGTCAAAAGAACAACAAAGAAGCAGAAAAAGATTCAAGTAAATAAAATAGTACTATAGTCCAGTATGAGTAAGATGAAGAACTGTGACTCTTCCTGGATATACAGTGTGTCCATAAAATATCTTTACAACTTACCCATATTGTAAAGGGTCTTTATGGACGACCTGTATCATAAAGCTTTGTGTATCTTATTCTATTATCTAAAATCATTAGATATTTTCAAGCTATTATCCCTATATCATTATTTGTAAGGCAAAAGTGAAACTGAGTCAAAACAAGAGTGACTTAACGACAGGGCGACACATATTGGATGGAATTGAGTATTTTAATGAGATCTCTTAACACAGCTATTATACCAAGTTGTATCTCATTAAATTCTCTTGCAAGCCATTTGGTGAAGGGGTGAGGCTGAGTGGTTAGGGTGTTTCACTCACAATCGGAAGTTTGTGGTTTCGAACCCGGACAGAGCGGTGCGTTGTGTTCCTGAGCAAAACACTCCATTTCATGTTGTTCTAGTCCACTTAGCTGTAAATGAGTAACCTTTCGGCGGACTGGCGTCCAGTTTAGGAGATATGCTGTAATTTCGCTCGTGACAATATTTTACTACTTTTACTACAAACCATTTGACATGATAATGTCTAAACTGCGAAACTTAATAGCTGTGATATTGAAAATATATAATACTAGTACGGTGTTCCATAGATTTAAATGACAACGACGAAAAACAGATGAAACATGCCAAGAGGAAGAAAATAATCCAGAAAGAATGTTTTTCGATTAACAATGAACTAAGTTAAGATATATTAGATAGAAGGGGATCAATATATTATCAGTTGTAGCTGTATCTTACCGTTTCAATGTAATATATTGCAATATTTGACAGCGGAAAATTAGTTTCGAAAAAAAAAGTACCCAACGAAATTCCGACTATATCTCATTATAGATGACATGTATTATCCAGGAGCAAATAGTCTATATATGCCTGGAAACTTGTTTCAAAATGAAAAAAATGCAGGATAGATCATTGTGTGGTTAATATGCTATAGACACACACGTGACTGTGGTTAAGTAGCTAGTTTTGCAGTTACGCAATTTCAGGTTCAAGGTATGAGCAAGGTAACACCAGTCGTCAAGAAGTGGTGAGGGACAAACAACCCAAATACCGACAGACAATTTCTGTCTACCAAATTCCCTCACAAGGCTTTGGTCATCCTGGGGCTATAGTAGAGGACACTTGCTCAAAGTATTACGCAGTAGGACTGAATCTAAACTACTTTGCTGGAAAACAAGCTTCTTAATCACACAGCTACTCCTGTTAACGACGGTTCTGATATAATGCTCTTTACATAAATATGTCCAATCTATATCTGTTGACAATACATTGTGTAGCGACAAACGAATTACATAACTACAAGATAAAGCAGCGGCAGAAGCACAAAACGGAATTAAATACTCGACTCTATCAAAATCTATTCTAAAATGGATGCTGATAGATTTGCCAAGCACACAATTCAAAAAGCGGTCGGTAAAAATAGAGTTCGAGGAAACAGATGGTGGTCTTTTCAGGCCTCTGTCTGTTATTAATGACCGTGAACGAATATTCCAGTTGATCACCCCTACTGGAACGGCGTTGACTGTGGCTAAACAGTCCGATGCACGAATGGCTGCCTCTGTCACAGAAGTTGCACATTTGCGCTGTCGCGGTGCTGTTTGAATGTAGTGTTCCTTCCTGTGGCTATCTCTCCAGTATAGGGTGTTCTATAGGAACCAAACCCGAACAACATGATATGGAGGAAAGGCCTATGTAGTGTGTCACGCCTCTCCACGACTCGGCTGTTACAATTTAGCACTGGAGTTATCTCAGGAGTTGCCAGAACCAGGTTGTAGACCATTTCGAACTACCTTGGGGGCATTGATTCCTGATTTGTCCTCAGGGTTTACTTCGGAAGCCTTTACCATGACTGAATGTAGCCACAAAGCAGCACAGGTTTGGAATCAGGATTTTCCTGCCCTTGGATGGGTTGCTCCCCACCATGCCGGCTAACGAGCTCTATCTGCTCGATTGACTTGTTAATTAACCCACAGCTAGGACCCTGACAGGAGCTACAACTCCGGTTCAGGGCAGACCTGGAAAAAATAGTGGTCAAGAGGTGATCCCACACTCCTCAAAACTCCGGAACTCTTGGATCAGGACCCCACTATTGGATGTAGTTTAAAGATGAAAGTCTGTGATGGCAAAATTATACTGTGAAATTCGTGTGCTAAAAGGAAGAATAGATATATGTCAATTTAAAGGTGTTTCATTGAGTGAGAATCGCACTTTTACGATTTTCCCGACGGCTTACGAACTTCATCATATAATTGTTGTATTTGCTTCTATCGAATATTTGCATCGGTGCATTAAAGTGGGAAACCACTCGTTTGTAAGTATCTTGGTAATGAAGTGACAGGCGTCGGCTCAGATCCGCTCATCCCATACACAGTCACAAATATTTATTTCTTTATTGCCCACAGGAGGCTAAATATAGAGGGGACAAACAAGGACAGACAAAGCGATTAAGTCGATTACAACGACCCCAGTGCCTAACTGGTACTTATCTAATCGAAAGGCTAAAAGGCAGAGTCGACCTTGGCGGAATTTGAACTCAGAACGTAACGGCAGCCGAAATACCAATAAGCATTCCAGCCGGCGTGCTAACGATTCTGCCAGTTCGCCACCTTAGTCACATATATTGGCAATATAACAATTATATCCTTGCATTAACAGGATAAACTTATCCATATATTACAGAAAAATTTGTCAGTGACCATTATCCTGCATTTGAGAATAAGTTATTTCTGTATCTTTCAATACATCTCAACGCTTCTAAAACAGACTTTGTTTATTTACCTTCATCGTAAGTTGAATTTAATAATTATATCGTTTATGAAAAGTGATACAGAGTTAATCCTTTGATATTAATGAAACCCTTGGTAACGTCAAAAGGAGCGAACAGCCTCGCCTAACCACACGCAAACCCCATACAAGTCTAGTATTAAATCAATATGTACATTTGACACAATATTACCCTTTACATTTTTATTGGTTTCAGTCATTGGACTACGGCCATGCTGGGGCATCGCATTGAAGGGTTTTAGTCGAGCATATGGACTCAGTACTTATTTTTAAAGTCTGTTACTTATTCTATCGATCCCTTTTGACAAATTGCAAAGTTACGGGAGGCAAACAAACCAATAACGGTTGTTTAGTGGTGTGGGGGATAAATTGAGATACAAAGACACACGCAGACATATACGACGGGCTTCTTCATAGTTCTAGTAGTAGTAGTAGTAGTAGTAGTAGTAGTAGTAATAGTAGAAGAAGAAGAAAAAGAAGAAGAAGAAGAAGAAGAAGAAGAAGAAGAAGACGAAGAAGAAGAAGAAGAAGAAGAAGAAGAAGACGAAGAAGAAGAAGAAGAAGAAGAAGAAGGATAATAATAATAATAATAATAATAATAATAATGATAATAATAATAATAATAATAATAATAATAATAATAATAATAATAATAATCCTTTCTACTAAAGGCACAAGGTCCTTTTGGGAATAGAGGAACAATCGATTAAATCGATCCCAGTACTCAACTTAATTTATCGATCCCGAAAGGATGGAAGGCAAAGTCGACCTCGGCGGAAGAAGAGGAAGAAGATTATGATGAAGAAGATGAAGAAGCAGAAGAAGAAAGAGATGTAGCTGGTGGTGGTGTTGTTCTTGCAGATGGTGATAATGATAATGATGATGCAGTAGAAGAGTAATAAAGTAAATCTTAGGAGGAAGGAGAGGCGGAGAAGAAAAAAGAGAGAAAGAAAGAAAGGAAAGGACAAAGAAACAACATGAGAATCCTATGCTATTTTCAGCCTCACCCCATCTTTTGCAACGTTAATTAGATTTTTGTTGTTGTTGTTGCTGTTGTTGTTTTCTGCCCTTTTGAAGAAAATTTGAGAAATAGAACATAAAATTTGCCTTGAGTGTTTTTTTTTTATCATTGCATATTAAGATTAAAAAAAAACAACAAATAACAAAAACCCCAGCATCTGCATCCATTTATTGGGAAGCTATTGAATTTTCTTTGAAAACACATACTGCATATTAAACCTATTCACTATTTTTTTTGTATTTTCAGAGTTGTATGAATAGTATTAAATGAAATATTCTTTGAATAAATAACATTGTTTAATAATATATATAATAAAATTTACATATTTCTCTGTTGGCTCTTACATATTAAATATTCATTTATAAAAATGAGTAATAGTAGTGTTTAGCTCCAATTTCTCTCTCTCTCTCTCTCTCTCTCTCTCTCTCTCTCTCTCTCTCTCTCTCTCTCTCTGTCGCTCTGTCTTAATTTTTGAATTAATAATAATGATGATGATGATAATAATAATAATAATAATAATAATAATAATAATAATAATAATAATAATAATAATAAATAACAATAATAATAATAATAATGATAATAATGAATTAATGAATTACTATTAAAAAGAATAGTCTCAAGTAATTTATTATTAGAAATTAAAAACATTTGGTTATATAACTTAATTTAACATTAATACGTTTGTAATAAAAATTTCTATTTGAATGTCGCATTTATAATCTTTCAATAGCTTTATTGTAAGTTTGTGTGTGAGAGAGAGAGAGAGGGGTGAGAGAGAGAGAGAGGGGTGAGAGAGAGAGAGAGAGAGAGAGAGGGAGAGAGTTAGAAAGATCTTAGTATCCTTCTTTTATCTTTTACTTGTTTCAGTTATCATACTGTACCCTTGAAGGGTACAAATCGGTTTGTAACTTTTGTACCCTGAAGGGTTTAGTCGGACAAATCGGTTTCTGTACATACTTTTTTAAGGCTAGCACTTATTCTTTCGGTATCTTTTGCTTCTACTGTTAAGTTACGAGGACATCAGCAAACCGATCTTGGTTGTCAAGCGATGATGGTGAGCACACAAAAACACGAAGACACACGCATATATATAT
>NC_068985.1:15650029-15653065 GCF_001194135.2 Octopus bimaculoides
TATATATATATATATATATATCAAACAATAAGCAACACGGATTGGTCGACCTGAAGCTATGGTAGAAGGGACTTACCCAAAGTGCTGCGCTGTGCTACTGAACTTGAAACCATATCGTCGCAAAGCAAGCTTCTTAACCACACAGCTAGTTTTAATGTGTCTCTCGTTCTCTCCTTTCGTCTTTCTCTCCCTTTCTCTTTCTCTTTTTATCTTTGTGTATATTTTCGCGTGCGCGCGTTGTGTGTGTGTGTGTTCGTGTCCAGTGTCAGAACGTACTGTCACCGAAAGAAGTTGGATGTCCAGTCAGCTGCGCCATATTGTCAACATCCAAATATCTGCGCTCAATCATCTCATTCTGCTTCCTCACCACCTCCTCTCCACTCTCAGATATTCGGTAAAGGGTCATAGGCACTAACCCCTTTTGACTAAAAAGGATTATAAAAAAAAAAAGGAAGAAATGTCGTCTGTTTATAAGTATTTCGTTTTATTTGCTGAAACTGTCAGTGACTGGACTATAAGAAACCTTGCTGTCTCTCAAACAAACATCTTATGATTGGAATTGATTTAGATCGAAGTGAACCGTTGACTTAAAAATACCAATGACACCAGCGATCAGACATCATCTAAATCTTCTGTCTTTTCTTACGTAGGTAACACTGACCTATATCTCTCATGTGACGGAAACGAAACTAATTGGTAATTCTTTTCAGACTTCTTTATAGAACAACCAATGTTACAAAACAACACACTTCCTAAAACACCATGCTTTATAAGCATAAAAAAACGTTAAAAGTAACATGTTTTATAAAGAATCATATTTTATAAAGCTTCATAATTTATAAAGTAAATACTTTAAAATGTAACATTTTATAAAGTAGGTTACTTTGCAAAGCAACATACTTTAGAAAACAACACATTTTATATGATAATATACTTTATAAGACAAAACAAGTTATAAACAACATGTTTTATAAAGGATCGTGTTTTAAAAAAAGCATCATGTTTTATAAAACATGTTTTACAGACCAATGTACTTCATAAAGCTCCTTTCTTTATAAAGCAAGTTACTTTTCAAAGCTACACACTAAAAGAAAAAGCATACTTTATGAAACAACAAAGAATAACATACTTCATAAAGCAACACAATGTTTTACAAAGCGTCATAGTTTATACGTATAGCAACATAATTTACTAAGCAATATATTTTGTGAAGTCGTATACTATATAAGAAACGTTTTGTTTCCCATTTATTTAAATCTTTTCCTATGTTATTTGAATTAACAAGTAAAACGCTTCCAGCGTAGTGTCTTGTGATTTTTTTGTAGCTCTCTTCCTCCTCTACAACTTTTATTTATCGTATTTGAAATGTGAATAAATGTTATCCCTTTCCAGATGTATGACGATAGAATTCCAAGTACAAATAGAAAAAAAAAAGAAGGAAAATAATTTGTCTGACAGCCTAATACAAAGCAGCATAGTTTAAAAGGAACATACTTGATGCAATAATATATTTTATAAAACATCATACTTTATTAGGAACTTACAAAAGACTTTTACATCTGTGTCTGTCATTTTTATTTTTACTGAATGATTCTCTTCATTGAATAAAGTATAGCTTGCCATAAAATGAAGATATATGAATGGTTTCGTTTAACACGTGGATGCACACAATACCTAACAAAGATGTCTGACATCAAACATCATTTTTCCAGAGAAAAGGAAATAGTCTATTGTAGTTGTTTTCTACAGTTCTCCTAACAATTTTACGAGTAATATATGAATGAATGAGGCGGCGAGCTGGCAAAGTCGTTAACAAGCCAGGCAAAATGCTTAGCGGCATTCCACCCATCTTCACGTTCTGAGTTCAAGTTCTAACAAGGTCGACTTTACCTTTCATCCTTTCGGGGATCGATAAATGAATACTAGGATCAATGTAATCGACTTTCCCCTGCCCCCACGCCCCCCGAAATTGCTGGCTTTGTATCAAAATTTGAAGCCAATCTATGAATGAACAAAGAATGGTTTGAATTGAAACAAGGAACGAATTACTAAGAAGATACCGCAATTTTTGGTAGAAGCGTTCATCACTCTCTTCACAGTATAATTGTTTCAACTTCTGGAACAAGGCCAGTAATATAAGGCGGGGTGGGGGCAAGTCGATTATATCGACCCCCTGTACTCGACTAGTACTTATTTTTTCGACCCCTGAAATAATGAAAATCAAAGTAGATCTCTGCGACATTTGAACTCAGAACATAAAGAAGAAATGCCGCTAAACATTTTGTCCAGCGTGCTAACGATTCTTCCTGCTCGTTGCCTTTGTTTACAGTATAACGGAAGCAAGTTTATAAATAAGATTTTATCCGGTCGCTCGCTCTGCTAAAACTGCAGGCATATTTTTTTTACTCACACCTGATCGTCTTAAAAATAGAACACATTGAAAATCAAGAAACCAAAACTAAACCATATAATCACAGTTGGAAAGTCTTTAATCGCAGGCCAGCTGACCTGGGCTCCAACAAGAACTAAAGCAACATTATTAACAGTATATGAATCCTCGATGTTTCAGAAGGAAGCTTTACACTTTTGTTAGTCTTCAATTATATTCTTTCCTACTCTAGGCACAAGGCCCGAACTTTTTAGGGAGGGGTCCAGACGATTAGATCGACCCCAGTACGCAACTGCTACTTAATTTATCGACCCCGAAAGGATGAAAGGCAAAGTCGACCTCGATGAAATTTGAACTCAGAGCATAAAGAGAGACGAAATACTGCTAAGCATTTCACCCGGCGTGCTAACGTTTCTTATTTCTTTACTGCCCACAAGGGGCTAAACATAGAGGGGACAAACAAGGACAGACAAAGAGATTAAGTCGATTACATCGACCCCAGTGTGCAACTGGTCCTTAATTTATCGACCCCGAAAGGCTGAAAGGCAAAGTCGACCTCGGCGGAATTTGAACTCAGAACTCAGACCAAATACTGCTAAGCATTTCGCCCGGCGTGCTAACGTTTCTGCCAGCTCGCTGCCTTTGTC
>NC_068985.1:15653103-15655616 GCF_001194135.2 Octopus bimaculoides
AAAGAGAGACGAAATACTGCTAAGCATTTCACCCGGCGTGCTAACGTTTCTTATTTCTTTACTGCCCACAAGGGGCTAAACATAGAGGGGACAAACAAGGACAGACAAAGAGATTAAGTCGATTACATCGACCCCAGTGTGCAACTGGTCCTTAATTTATCGACCCCGAAAGGCTGAAAGGCAAAGTCGACCTCGGCGGAATTTGAACTCAGAACTCAGACCAAATACTGCTAAGCATTTCGCCCGGCGTGCTAACGTTTCTGCCAGCTCGCTGCCTTTGTCTTCAATTATATTGCCGTCGTCGTTATAGCTTAACTCTCAGTCAACAGAAGTTAAGGATTGAGAAGATATGTTATCAAAAGCATTCCATCTGTGACCATTTTATCTTTTTATATATCAGAAGTCACATCGTCCAATGAGTCATTCTCTACTGAAGACGTCAAGGTGTGATCCGGGTAGATTTGGTTGCTATTTCTAGCAACTCGAATGATCGAGTAGAAGCTCGTTGCAATAACGTTTCCATTTTCAATATAAGATCATTAAAATATTTTTTTTCCTGTTTGAATTCTGATTTTCTTATTGGTTTCCTTAGAGCCCCACGACTTCGACACTATTTATTCCCACCAGATCAATTTTCAAAACATAAAGTACTCATATAGTAGAATAATAAAGAGAAATGTTTCGATGAGACGTTCATTGCTTCTCCATGGATGTAAGTAGCATAAAAGAAATAATCTTAACTGGAAATGGAAACCTCTTCGCAGCAAAGCCAACAGAAAACCCCTACGTTGCCTATTAAAAATCGCAGTTATATTTCTTCCTCTAGTCAAACCCTATTGTCTTAAGTACAAAAAATAAATAATAAATGCGCCCTTTTAAGGCCTAGCCCGGTTACCCAGTTTCAGTTTCGTATGTGTTCTCCAGCTGGACAGGACGCCAGTCCATCGCAGCGTTACTCATTTTTTCTAGCTGAGTAGACTGGAGCAACGTGAAATGAAGTGTTTTGCTCAAGAACACAACGCGTCGCCCGGTCCAGGAATCGAAACCACAATCTTACGATCATGATGCTGACACCCTAACCACTAAGCCGCGCGCCTCCACTAAGTATAAAAAGGATGTATATAATTATATAATTCTACATAACTTTAAAAGAACAGGATAGTCAAGGCTGGAATGCTTTTGATCAAAGGCCCGATGTTTGCTGTCTCTTTAATGGACTCTTTTTCACAAAAATTATTTTATGGAGGGAAGCGCTCCAGTGATGGAGATGACAGTGCTTGGGCCTTTCTCACATATGTGTTCTGTGCATTTCATAAAATTCGAATAATGTAGTTTTGAACCACAGTAATGGAAGACTCCATAAAAAGACAACAACATTAATGTCCCCAGTGACTGCCATGGTAGGCAAAGTGTTCACAGCACCATTTGGTTTCTTTGGATACATTTAGCAAAGTTTACGCTATTACAAGAATTCGGGCCAAAGCTCTGGTGTGAGAACTCAGCATTCATAGCGGCACTGAAAATGGTCACAAACGCTGCTTTCCTTGTCTGACTCCGTAAAGAAATGATTGGTTGCTTCCACGCGCATTTAGCATAAATTTCAGAGTATTTAATGTTCTACTTATAAATAATATCAACAGCATCCACTCAAATTTTATTAGAATACATTTTATATTCAACCGATTTGGTTTAAAGTATCATTCACTCTCAAATAACATTGTTTTCTTAATTCAGTAGCTTTTTAGCATTGATTTATGCTTCTGTTTTATTCTATGCCTGTGTTAATTTTTCATTATTAGTATAGTATTGTTTTCCTTGAAGCTCTTTACAGGTTACTGAGCATAATTTTCAAATAACAGTCGACAGCAGAGACACTTAATTATACTTTTTTATATTTCAGTATGGGATAATACATACATACATGCATGTGTACATACATACATACGTACATACATACATACATACGTACATGCATGCATACATACATACAGTGAATGAATATTCTCTTGAATCAAACTGCAGGATAGAGACAGACTACCCTTCAGAGTCCATTGGAACAAATAATAAAAGACTGGCTGCTGATACAAATATGTCTGGCCTTGCTTTGCTTCATGGTTCAATGAATAGCACCAGGAAAGGGTATCCAGCCTTAAAATTTCCCCTTGGCTTTATCTTGAAAACTTGGAAAATCTTTTAAAAATATGTCTGTCTTTTTTCTTCCTTTTTTTTTTTGCAAGGTTTTTTTTTTCCCCCCTTCCATTTATCTATCTTCTGGTTTCTTTTAGAAATAGGAAAATCAAATCGAAAAAAAAAAAAATGCTTATTCTTTCAATCACAGATCTGACATTTTGAAATCTTGAATTTTAATACTAATAAAGAGAGTGCTATTGTAAAATAGCTGAAATTATAAATTGTTTAGGATGTAGCGAAGTGAGGGATAACTTGCTGAATGTAATTTGCTGAAGAAAAGTGTTCGTAATAATTGAAGAAATCCTTTGTTTTGGTGATTAATT
>NC_068985.1:15655660-15657454 GCF_001194135.2 Octopus bimaculoides
AGCCCTTGTTTCAAATATTTTGAGTAATATAAAGCTTTCCTAAGGCGGCGAGCTGGCAGAAATGTTAGCACGCCGAGCGAAATACCTAGCGGTATTTTGTCTGTCTTTTCGTCCTGAGTTCAAATTCCACCGAGGTCGACTTTGCCTTTATCCTTTCGGATACGATAAATTAAGTACCAGTTACGCACTGGGGTCGATGTAATAGACTTAATCCCTTTGTCTGTCCTTGTTTGTCCCCTCTATGTTTAGCCCCTTGTGGGCAATAAAGAAATAAGAAACGTTAGTACGCCGGGCGAAATGCTTAGCGGTATTTCGTCAGTCTTTACATTCTGAGTTCAAATTCCGCTGAGATCGACTTTGCCTTCCAGTTGCGTACTGGGGTCGATCTAATCGATTGACCTCCTTCCCAAAAAATTCGGGCCTTGTGCTTAGAATACTCTGGTGGTTGAGAAAGATGGGAACGTGTATCACATGTGATGCTTAGACACCAGGAAAATATATCCTGTGTATCACATGTGATACACAAGACAGGCAAACGGTTAATATGCTACATGTCGGGAATAATAAAAAGCTAATGAGAGGCAGATATGAGTTAAGACATATAGGTATGTTAGGGTCTGTTAGTGTTATTCGATCGATAAATAGGTATGTTAGTGTTAATGTTAACATCTTTAGTGTCGGGATCGTTAAAATATTAACTAGAAATAATAATGCAGTGAAAAGGAAAAAAAAGCAAAAATAAAAAAAATAATATAAATAATAACTAACATTATTTTAATTATTCCAGCAAGTACGGGACACACCTCTAGGCATGTCATATCGAGGAGGTATCGGTGAAATATAAACTTTGCTGTATTTGTTAAAGTAGTAATGAAACAATTTCTAAATAAATATACAATTATGTACATTGTTTAGCGTTGGAAAAATTGTTTAGATACCCCAGGGTTGTCATCTGCATGCACAGATCAGTTAAGTCAGTGTCAAACATATTTAACGTAGGCGTCATAAAAATGGCTACAAATAATTATACGATGAAACTGAACAAAAAATTGTAGCATCTTGGTAGGGTCACCTTCCAGTGGTAATAAACACACGCACTGGTTTTAAGTGAAAGAGTATCAGTGTGTGCGTTTATTATTGACATGATGACCCTCCCAAGATACAAAATCTGATTCAACTCGCGATTTCACATCGAAAAGTTTCGAAACCAAAATATAAAGAAGAACCAGCATTTGATGGCATAAATGTATTATGATGTATCATTGTCTATAATTGAGAGTAAGTGGTGCAACAGCGCTGTAGAATTGGCGAGTGTTTCGTTAGCATGAAAAACTGGTTGCAAATCTTTAAACGAAGTCTGTGGGTATGGCTAAAAAGTATGAAGACAGTGTCTATAGAGGTACTTCATCCAATCCTTGGATTACAGGACTCACCCTTAACCAACAGGAAAAAGAAAAATCCAATATACCCTTTATGAAATCGAAGTCAACTTACCGTCATCGTTTATAATGGTGACCATATTGATGGCGATTTTGCCTAAAACTACTCGGTCATTTTCAGCCGATTCCGAATCCAAATAAAGCTTAATGTAGAAAAACTCATCTGGTTCCCAAACGTCATCATCAATGATCTCCACCTGAATCTCTTTCGAAGTCTCGTTTGGTTCAAAAACCACAGTCTCTTTGATTGGTCTGTAGTCGCTTTCGGATTCTGCCGTTCCATCACAAGTTTCCACTCTGCAATGAAATTAAGAATTCAATGTCAAAACAATGATTAAGAAAAAAAAAAAAAAAA
>NC_068985.1:15657464-15657836 GCF_001194135.2 Octopus bimaculoides
AAAAAAAAAAAAAAAAAAAACTATCAAGAACATTCCCAAGTCCTTATTTACATTTCAGTCGTTACTATATCTGTTATTGATGTTGTTGTTGTTAGAGTTGCTTAGTCCCAGGTCAACTCTAACCGAGCGAACAGACCTATAACCAAAAGTATTCGAGCTGTGCTCTTCATGGCATTTTCCCGGGCATTACATATCTAAGGTTACATTATCCATCATTATATATTTCTAAGAGTTCGAGCAGGCTCCCTCATTGCATCATTTCTTTTTGATGTTAATGATAATGACAGTAGTGGTGGTAGTGGTGATAGTGATGGTGGTGTTGGTGTTGATACTGATGTAAATGTTGTGGTGAGTCTCCCCCCCCCCCCCCCC
>NC_068985.1:15657846-15665102 GCF_001194135.2 Octopus bimaculoides
CCCCCCCCCGCCAGCAAAGCAGTTAACAACAGCTAAGTAGATTCTACTCCAGAGAAAATTACTAATTCATGAACTACGTTCAAAGTAAAGCTTGAACAATAGGACTCACACCATTATAGGGACAGTGATAGGCGTTTATAAACATACAGAAATGAGTAGAAGATACAAAAAGGTTAAAACACAGTTCACAGAAGATTTAAAGAGGACGCTACTCAACAAGCTATTTAGAGAAAGGACAATTATGACTCGAATCAAGAGAAAATCTACTGAAGTGATGTTATTTGATCAATCAACTTACTAAAGAACACTTAACATGAAATGAGGTTTCTGTACTGTGTTGCAATTACTATTCACGGAAAAGTAGGGATAACAGAAATCGAATGATAGCAAACAAGCAAAACGGATTAGTACTCGCCAAAAGATTATCGGTAGGCTATGACAAAAAAAAAAAACAAAAAAAAAACATCATACTGTTATCAGATTACAAAGAGAATAGTTAATACGTAAACTATTAACTGTAACCCTGTGACAGACTACTCGAAACCAACAGGAAATGCCTATATGAAAACTCACAGATATACAAATTATCTTTATACATGAACTACGAACTGTAAATCAAAAGTATAATTATTGTAAGAAATGGTAAGAATATCAATTGTAAGTCTGAATTAAACCTGCTCCTCTCTTGGATGATCTGGATTTATTCTGGAAGGGTTCTGGAACGCAGACAAGCTGTACAACAGCGTGTGCTAAATAAGCTATGAAGGGAACTGCAATCGTCTTCAGTAAGCATATGGCATTAGCAGTGTAATTCTTCTGAAAGGGTTTCTAAAAATATCGAATAGAAAATCATACAGGAGAGACTTGATCTTCGGTTATTGGTAAAGGAAGCTCCGTTTCTACAGGGAAGCTCTCACCAACCCGCTGTAAAAAGAAAATGGATACTAATCTCGATGTAGTAGACTGACTGACAGTTGCACGGACAACACTCGTCGAAAAATTAACAATTGTAGCCGACAAAGTACAGGTCCTTAAATTATTTAAATAATGTGTATAAACCGCTCGCATGTGACTTGAAAGCATTTCTTCAAAATCAATGCCAAACAAACGGTATGGTAACTGATAAGTAGCTGGGAGGAAAGATAGGTATCTGATGGTGTCCCCATGAAGAAAACTGTTCTTAAGGCTGAGAAGTAGCATCGTTGATGTCGATTGACAATATGGTTAGTCTATAAGAAAGTGTTTAACTCACTACGTCGCTCACTTATTGGTACACGAGTCACTACGCGTAGCTAAGTTTCCATCTGCTCGAGTTGATGCTCTCAAAAGATTGAATACAATATGGGCTACACAGCTATCACAGGGAGTTATACTAGTCCGAAACAGAATTAGATTATCGAAGGCTGTATTTCAGTGTGATAACTTGTTTGTACCACTGTTCGTCCTGGCAGAGAACCCTTTGTCGCCATTGATGAGAAAATGCCAAGACTAAATTTTAGGATCTACAGAGGAGAATCTGGATGTCATTCAGAACATTTTATCGCTGACCTGAAACTGCATTCAGGTAATGTTAACGACACTCACTGTACTCAGGAATGGATTCTTGTCGCGATAAATGTCCATATTTGGGAGTTAATCGAAAGATAGTTGACTATATGAGGAATATGGACATAGAGGGCTGGTCAAATAACGAGTATTTCAAATTGATGACAATGTGCTTTACGTCAGTATTGTGAGTTATAAAGGAATACTTTAAAAGAGCTTTGAAAGATATGGAAATTAGGACAGTCCAGGTTTACACAAGATACATGAAGAGATTAGCGATTTGACTAATCAAGGATAGGAAGATGCTAGCCATCAAAAGTAACTTCTAAATCAGCAATGGCATCTGCTAGACAGAGGGATAAGACCAAAACCGGATAGATGGATTACGAGCGCAGCCTGGTATCACTCAAACAACGCTTAACCTAAGAAATATTCTTTTCTATTCTAGGCGCAAGGCCCAAAATTTTTAGGGCAGCTGCCAGTCGATTAGATCGACCCCAATACGCAACTGGTACTTAATTTATCGATCCTGAAAGGATGAAAGGGATAGTTGACATCGGTAGAATTTGAACTCAGAATGTAAAGACAGACGAAATACCGCTAAGCATTTCGTCCGGCGTGCTAACGTTTCTGCCAGTTGGAAGAATAACTTCTCCTGATCATCAGACAAGGTAAGTATGCCTCCTAACTTTGTTGTGATAGAAAATATTGATTGTGCCAATCAATACGGAAGTTACCTCCTACATTATCAACAGCTGTTCGAGCATATATGTATGATACTGCCTTCCCATGATAGGACATCATGGCAAAAACTACATTTCAATGTTATCTATGGGAAGGATTATCTCAAACATGAAGATCATGTCAACGATATAACAGAATCAGAATGTATCTGTACATTTAAAAAGAAAGAAAACTGGCGGAGCATTTAAAAAAAAAAAAGCTGTCCAGTTCAAACACAACAGACCTGTCATTGTTCTATGGGAAAGAGAACAAAAGTCATGCAATGTTGTAAAGGTCAGCTGTCTCAATAGATGTGAATGTCCCCTAAAAAGTTGCGCAACTTAAAGAGAACGGAACTTACCGTTCTGTATTCTCGCTATAGATTCTCATTAGCACCTATTATCACATGTATACTTGTCTGTGTAAATAAAAAGACTCACATAAAACTTTGAAATGGTAGCATTTTCCAAAATTGAACAAATGGAATCGATTCGTAACGTCTAAAATGAATCGATTAGTGTGGCAATGAAGATTTCTAAAATATTTAAAGAGATTCTCCGTTTGGAATTCTAAGAATGAGCATGCGCAGACAGTTACAAATATGCATAAACTATAATTCTACCCTAAAAAACTGCAGTTATATGTGATGCATACATAACTACATTTAACATACATACATACATACATACATACATACATACATACATACATACATACATACATACATACATAGGAGAAAGCTAATTCGAAGACTACAGATCAAATCTTTCATTAGAACTGTAAAAATCTGTAAAACTTTTCAGAAGTTTATCATTTGAATATATATGAGCAATATTTAGAAATGCAACTATATGCACGAGAATACACACATAAAACAAAACGCACAAAACTGCATACATACATACATACATACATACATACATACATACACACACACATACATACATACATACATACATACATACATATATACAGACATACATAATAATAATAATACCATGTTGTTGATGTTGAAATTCCAATGAAGGAGCCTTGGATCTAGGTTAGAAACCGGCTCCTTCTCTATTGGCGAGAAATTTTGAATTAAAACTGAACAATGACATACATACATATATACTTACATACATACATACATACATACATACATACATACATACATACAATATATATACGCGCATGTATGTGTATGCGTATATATGTACATGTGTCAGTGCGTATGTGTATGTGTGTATGTATGTATATACATGTCTACAAATATACATGTATATATATGTATACATAACATATACATACATACATACTTGTATGTGTGCATATGCACGCGTGCTCACACAGACACAGACACAGACACACACACACACACGCACACACACACACACACATACGCATATTAACATGCGCACAGACATACGCATATATTCACGCAGACAAATACATTGAATTTGATTTAATGTTTATTAAATAAAGTGTCATTATATTGAATTTTAATTCGAAGTTTTGTAGCTCCAACGTTGAATAGTTTCAATAATTAACTTCAGTCTCTTCCATTTAATGGAGTGTCACAAAAAACGAAAAATAAAACCAGAAAAAAAATTATTATTGATACAAAATTGACTATCAAATATATAAATCCGCTATAAACAATTAGGTTACTGCAAAGGTAAACAAAAGCGCCAATTGACAGCGGCTGTGGTTGCTTAGTAACCAGCATGTTCGGCGTCTGTTTGATTTCGTAAGAGTTGACATTAAAAAGATGCGAAGCGAGAGAATATTTGAGTGAACCACACGAAATCAATGCAATGCTTGTGATGTGCGTTTAAGACGACGACGGTGAATTTAAGGTGATGATGATGATGATGATGATGATGATGATGATGATGATGATGATGATGATGATGATGATGATGATGATGATGATGATGATGGCGATGGTGGTGATGGTGGTGGTGTTGTTGCTAACGATGAGGATAATGATGACGTTATTGGTGATGATGACGTTATTGGTGATGATGACGACGGGAATTTTGTTGATAAGGATGGTGACGATGATGATGGTGAAGATGAAGATGATGGTGGTGGTGGTCGTGGTGATTGATAATCATACCGAAGTTACTGACCACGAAGGCGATAGTGTTGATAAATGATCTTGATGACGACTATGATGGTAGCGGTAATGCTGCTGCTTTGTTGCTGATAATATTGACATGCCCATATATATATATATATATATATATATACATACATAATACATACATACATACATACATACATATATATATATATATATATATATATACATACATACACGTACCTACAACACAGAGACATATCTTCACATCAAGATTGATAAATATATATCATAACACTTATATGCAAACATTTAAAAAAAAACTGTCTGGTATATATAATATTAAAATGTTAAAATGAGGAAATTGTACAATGAATTAATATAACATAATTAAATGCGTGAGTAAGCAATAAAAATAAACCTCGGCGAAACTTAAACTTGAATTTGTAAAACAGTCGAAGGCTTTCTTAAAAGAGAAGTCGAAATATGCACTACATTGTAATACAAAATAACTATAAAGTGTAAAGCCAAATTCAAATGCGACAGTCAAAATTTTCGTCATCAGGGTAGAGAAGATCTTACATTTCAATTTTTAATGCAGAGAAGTTCAAAGATGGAATGATTAAATGTGGAGAGCTAAGTGTATTATTAAGGGAAGGGGGAACTGGGGGTTATTGAGAAAGGTAATGGTAAAACGAGAAAAGATAGTTCAAGAAGAGTGAGGGGTTAATAATGAGACTAGTAAGGGAGTAGTAGTAGAAGTGGAGAGTAGGAAGATGAACAGGAGAGTGTGATAGATAGTGTATAGATGGTAGTTTATTGCGTTGAGTTTGTTAGAGTTTAGGGATGAAAACTATAGAATTATTGGTTGAGATAGTGAGAAAACGAATGGCAACTGTTTGAGGGAAGTAAAGTGTCTAATTCAATGACAGAGGGAGATCACTAAGGTATATAGAAAGGTGTGAGAGAAGATAGAGGTCGGTAAGCTGGTGATCAAGGTAGCAGTGGTTTGTGGGTTTATCCCGTTAAGTGTTTAATATTTGTCCCTGTACTATTTTTCGATCGTCTTGATCTCTGATAATCACCAGGTATTTTATTCTTGGATGTGTACACAGTTCCGGGTACGATTCGGACTTGGGATCTTTATTTCTAAACTCAACTTACGTATCACCCTTACCAACTAGGCTGCTTGAGGCATGTGCAATTTGATATTGTTACTATTCTTTGGTAAAGGTGGCAAACTAGTAGAATTGCTAGCACGCTGGCAAAATGCTTAACTTCATTTCTTCAGGATTTACGTTCTATGTTCAAATGCTGACGAGGTCGATTTTGCTTTTCATCCACTTTGGGGTCAATAAAATAAAATACCTATCAAATTCTGGAGTCAATATAATCGACTTGCTCCCTCCCCTAAAGATTGCTGCTGGCCTTGCGCCAAAATTAGAAAGAGTTACTATTCTTTACTCACCGAACTTTAGCTGTGATGTCAAGACATCCCGTTCGTTTGATTCCGATCTTAACATGACCTTCGTTCTCCATAACAGCATAAGAACTGGCTGTGAATTCAACAACAGCTTTGTTGCCATGGTCACTTAGGTCATCGGGTGTTTCGCCTTTGAGACTCGTTCTTGATTCTTGCACACACTCGCGTCCACCTTGCTGGATGCCAAGGAAGATCTGAAATGATCATGTGAAATATATTTAAAGAAACATATGAGGATATTAAATGAAATATATGAAGATATTAAAAGATATATGTGAGGATATTAAAATATAGATATGAGAATATTATATTGGGAAAAATATTGAAGAAAATATATTAAGAGAAAAATGCTTGAAGACAAGAAGTGAGAGAGAAAGAGAGAGTGTGTGTGAGAGAGAGAGAGAAAGAGAGAGAAGCTAAAAAAGATTGTAGATAATGAGATAGAGATAAACAGAGAATGAAGGAGAAGAGACTTAATGGGGAGAAAAGAAAAAAGAGAAACGAGAGCAAAGAAAATAATAATTAAAAAGTAAAGTAAAAACAAAATAATGTCAAGAAGTAGAAATAGAATAGAATGAAATGAAGAAAGAAAGGAAGAGAGGAAAGAAGAAATAAAGAAAGGAAGAAACAAAAAAGGAAAGGAAAGATAGAGAGAAAAAATAGAAGACCGGAAAAACGTAAGAAAATGAACGGAGGAAGAAAGAAAGACAAAGGAGGAAAGAGAGGAAGAAAGACAGAGACGAAGTGAGATAGGAAAAAAGATTGTAAGAAAGAAAGGAAGAAGAGAGAAATGGAAATTAGTAAGCTACGGATAGGATTTATGGTGTAAAGAAATATAGATATTAAAATATATGATTAATGATAGAAATTAGAATTATGAGACACGTTCTGCACTGGTGGGAAAGTTGGATATTGAACAGTTAAATAACGGCTGGCATAATAATAAAGGTCTTTGGTTCTTCAGTAAATGATGTACAGTTGTCTCCCCCTATTTATATTCTATTTATCATATGTAATAATATTTATTACTAGTGATGGTGCTCCAGCATGGTCACAGCCTTTGGACTGAAACATATAAAAGAATCTGTGTGTGTGTGTGTGTGAGTGTGAATGTGTGTGTGTGTGTGTGTGTGTGTGTGCGCGCCACAATTTTGTGAAAAATAGTTTCATTGGTTGCAGGTTCCGAGCACACCAAGTCAC
Organism: Octopus bimaculoides; assembly: GCF_001194135.2. Taxonomy (NCBI): domain Eukaryota; kingdom Metazoa; phylum Mollusca; class Cephalopoda; order Octopoda; family Octopodidae; genus Octopus; species Octopus bimaculoides. The sequence continues at coordinate 15,664,866 of NC_068985.1, forward strand.
TGGTTCACTACGCTTATGATGGCGAGCGTAGTAAATGCGAATCTGAGTTAAGTCAAGTAAAATACAGGCTGGGCAAAGTATTTCCGTTTGAAAGCACCAGTTTATCGGTTTTGTCAACGTTGTTTACATATTTCGCCAACGTACATTACCGGAAGATACACCAAAGCGCGTGCACGCACACACACACACACACACACACACACACACACACACACACACACACACACACACACACAC
>NC_068985.1:15665404-15669043 GCF_001194135.2 Octopus bimaculoides
CACACACACACACACACACACACACACACACACACACACACACACATGTATAATACAAAGAGCCATTTCAGATAAAGTGAAATTAATGGCACCATCTCTTCAAATAAATTATTACGTCAGCTTGTAACTAGAAAATAAAAACAAGTTATTCGGCGAATGGAAGATTGAAAGATCCGAACTAGTGTTTGCAGGGCTATGAATTTGCCTGCATCGACTCAAAACAACGTTCTTGAAGAAATTAGAGACATGAAAAGAATTCAGTACACCAAACTTCTTGAGTAAATGCGACGTACGTCAGTTGCTCTCATGTAAAAATAGTGAAACAAACGAAAATATTTATGAAATATAGTGGATGAAATACTTGAACTAGAAAAAAGACATTGCAATCAGTCAAGCTATCACCTTTGATAAGACAGAATCTATTTTCGTTGACCTGAAGGAGAAAGGGGGAGATGAAATATTTGCAAGTACTAAGGTTTGGTTGGTAGGTTATAAGGGTCGCCTCAAGTGTCATGGCGTTAAAATAACTGGTAAGGCGTCAAGTGTAGATATCGAAGTAGCTAAAGTATTCTCTGTACACATTGTTCAGAATAGTAAAAATCCTTAGACTCTTATTTTCATATTGATAGGACAGTGTTATTACATTAAAAGAAAATGGCTTCAAGAATCTCTTTTGATATAAAAGACCGTACTAGAATTAATGGCTGCCAATAACAAACCAACACTTCTAGTTGGTGGCAATGTTTCAAGAAGATTTAAACTGAATCCTCTGTTGGTCTATCATTCGCAAATATTACGTGCATTGAAAGGGCTTAAGCAGTTGTCTTTCTACTGGATGTCAAGCAATAAAACGCATGCACTCACACGTATATTTACTTACATGCATATAACTTTTTTCTTTTATTTGTTTCAATCATTGGACCATGGCAATGCTGGGGAACCGCCTTGAAAGGTTATAGTCGAACGAATTACCCCCAGTGCTTATTTTTTAAAGTCTGGTAACCTATCTATCTATCTATCTATCTATCTATCTATCTATCTATCTATCTGCTTGTCTGTCTGTCTGTCTATGTGTGTGAGTGTGTGTGAGTGAGTGTATGTGCTCGGGCGGGTGCGTGTGCATGTGTGAGGCTAACTTCCGTACACATTCATTTTACCAAAGTCCACAAACAAGATATCGGTCAACTCAAGACTGTTAGAAAACTCTTCCCTAAGGAGTCGAGGGTCGTACAGTGGGATTGAACTGGGAACCACATAGTTGTGAAGCGAACTCTGCACACACCTATGCAAGGACTTTGTTTTATCAAGAACTGTTTTAACAGGTTTCCCGATGCATTATTTTGTCAGGCTTCACCGTGTCACAAATGTGGAGATTCTGAACAGGACGAGGTCCGGAATAATGCATGAGATTATAGCAGAGCGTCAATCTCGCCTGGCTGGTCACATTCTCCATCTAATTAATTTACATCATTCGGAAGCAGCCATGAGTTTGATACCACCTGACGGGAAGCGTAAGAAGAGCAGTTTGAAAATCACTTAACGGTGAACATTTCAAGATGATCTGAAGCCAGTCAACGTTACGAAGTTCGAGCAGTGCAGGCGGACCTAGAACTAAATCACGTACTCTGTTGCCAAGTTTAACCATCTGCTGTTTGACCATGTTTTATCATATACTCTATCTCGTCTCAGAGAACGAATGTAGCCTTTTAATAACACTAGAAAATAATTCTACGAAAAAATCACGTTGCTAATGTCTCCTAGCATATAAAAGCATATAAAATCCTAGCAGTGTTGCAGTTTTTTGAAACGTGTTTTAGATATTTAACTATGTGTCCATACCGATATGATATTTATACCAGTACGTCTTTGTTTTTATTTTAGACAGAGGTTGAAATGTTGCTGTTGGAGATAAGATACGATATTTTTATTAAAGTACAAACGAAGTGTCACCAAAGTAATAAACTTTCCAACTAGCTTGAGCTTCCACTATACACTGGGGATTGGTTGCGTGCAAGAGTGTATAGAAAGACTGCCCCCTTTTCACACATACATAGAAAACGAATATAAACACACGCACATACACACACATATATAGCAAAGGAAAGAGTAAAGAAGTAATAAAATGATTTGATGTACACTCAAATATATTTATACAGAATAATATCAATATCTGTGTGTTCTTACGAATAAGCTTTCATTGTCAACGTATTTCCTCAGACGACTTCTGTATTGGAAAACAAATCTTTATAACACCATTATATATGTAATCTATTGAATATTCTATGAAACACGCACTCACACAAAGAAAAACTTGCATGCACACATATACATTCGCATACATATCTCGTTGTAAAGCAATACCAACCCCTCAGTAAAACCAGCAACCAACTAAAGCTATTTCGTTTGTTCTCTTGCATTATTAACTCACTACTCATGTGGACATACGAATGATTACATTGAGACTATGTTTACTGTAAAGAAATTTCCAGTCGACTTCCCATTGTTATTATAATGATCATACACTTTTCCATAAAAAAGCCTCTATTTGTTTTTGTCAGCAGAATAGCGAAGACAGCAGCAAAATATTGGTAAATGGTCGAACAATATAAACATGCATTACATGACTCCCTGATGAAGGAATTCGCTTCACAATTTCTCTATTATAAGCTGAAAGTAAAGTATGATCTTTGGAGTAAAGTATGATCTTTGGAGACTTCTTTACTGAGAGTTTTGGAAGAATATATTAAAATTTCAATGTCACAATTATGTCAATAAGGTCTGTTGTCCGAAATAATCTATGGCCGATATATGTTTTTATCTTTTACATGTTTCAGTCATCTGACTGTGACCATACAGGAGCACCGCCTTGAATGATTTAGACTAAGAAATAGACCCCTGTACTTGCTTTTTTTTACGTCTAATATTCAATCAGTTACTTTGTCGAACAGCTAGGTTATATGGACGTAAACAAACAGCACCTTTAAGTTCGTTTATGTGAAGCGATTTTGAGTGCGCTCATAAAAATCTCCCATTATATTTATTTCAGCTATCGTTTATTATTCCCACGTACGCAGCAAGGATTTATGAATTTCCATCCAAAAGTTCTAGTTATGTATGTATGTATATATGTATGTATGTATGACTAGGAGAACAATGCCTGTCATCGCCACAGATGGAGGAAGCAGGTTAAGAAGGGGATCGACAGTTTTGAGAGAGCACGTATCCAGCATGAAGAACTTAAGCGAGAATAAGTCCTGGGGTCGATTTGTTCGACTAAAGGCGGTGCTCCAGCATAGCCGCAGTCAAATGACTGGCAGAATCGTTAGCACACTGGACTAAATTCTTAGCAGTATTTCTCTCGTCGCTACATTCTGGGTTCAAATTCCGCCGAGGTTGACTTTGCCTTTCATCCTTTCGGGGTCGATAAATTAAGTACCAATCAAGTACTGGGTGTCGATGTGACCGACTTTCCCCTCTCCCACAAAAAAATTCAGGCCTTGTGCCGATAGTAGAAAGGATTATTTAGAAAGAAGAGGGAAGCGATGTTTGCCCTCGATCGTCCCAACGGAATCAACTGTACTTTTCGCATTTCCAAGACCGATAAAATAAGTACTAAATAGCTGCTAAGTTTCATTTACA
>NC_068985.1:15669053-15671537 GCF_001194135.2 Octopus bimaculoides
TCGTGGTAAGTGTATTTGGCCCACGATCGTTAGGTCGTGAGTTCAATTCCTGGCATAAAGTATTTTGCGTAAGATACTTTATTTCATGCTGCTCCAATCCACTCAGTTGGCCAAAATGAGTTTTAGCTGTAATTAAAAAAGGGTCAGCCTTGTCACATTCAGTGTCACGCTGAACCTCCCTGAGAACTACGTTAAAGGCACACATGTTTGTGGAGTACTCAGCCACTTGCACGTTAATTTCACGAACAGGCCGTTCCATTGATCGGATTAACTGGAACCCTCGTCGTCGTAACCAACGGGGTGCCAGTCATAAGCTTTAAAAATGCATCCTGACACTGCCTAGGAGCATAGCGTAGTGGATAAAGGCGCTAACTTATACATACATGCACAGATATATAAGCATATAAAATAGTTTCAAATCTATAATACATGCACATACAAACATATTTACGCACATACATTACACACACACGCACACAAACACATAAGCACGAACAGAAATACCCACCCACCAACACACACACACATATATATATATATTGTTCCTGTAGATGTATGTCAGAGTCTATATTTATAAAAGTATACATTATTTACGCGTATGTCGTTATACATATAAACGGCAAGTCTGAACATGTAAGTCGATCTTGTAATTCCCGCCTAAGAAATGCTTAGGTACATAGCAAACTACATAATTGCCGATGTTTTTTTATGTGTGCTTTCATTATGTCCCAATAGCAAACGGTAAAACTCTCTGACGTAAATGCAACGGACAATCGTTATTTGTTTTCACATGCAAAGAAACGAAAACATAACAAAACTCTTGTCTCACTGAACCTGTTATATCATCCGTAAAAGGTGATTGTTTATTACTTAATGACCAATGCACTAGAAACATTCTAAGGAGTAGTTTATCTTATGAAACCCTCAACTATTTCGAGTTTAAAGTGAATTTCGACGAGCCAACGAGGGGAGCTGCTGTTCCTAATTCTTATGGATCTAGAGTTGCCGGACCTGTTGGTTGCAGTAAATCGAACTCTGACGTGTTAACAAAAGGAAAGGACATATATATACGTAAGGAGAGACGTAAACAAACTAGTTGTCAAGTAGTGGTGGTGGTGGTGGTGGGGACAAACATACGCGCGTGCGCATGCGCGACGGGCTTCTTTCAGTTTCTGCCTGCCAAATCCACTCACAAGGCTTTAGTCGGCCTGAGGCTACAATAGAAAGCATACTTAAAGTGCCTCGCAGTTGGACAGAACCCAGAACTATGTGGTTTGGAAGCGAACTTATTATTACAAAATCACCCCTACGCCTATTATTCACTGTTATCTATATTGGAGGTGACACATCTGGTCAAGGCATGTGGCTGGCGGCGGGCATCTGTCGTTGACAAGGCGCGACAAGGCCGAACTGCATCTGACATTCTCGCTAGCCGCTACAGGGTCGAATTTTCGTCTTTCTTTGAAATATATTGCGGTTTTAGCACAGCATATCCATGAGAGTTTTTACCTCCGACGATAACCGCAGCAACCTGCCAGTCAACGGTGTGTATACATTAAGTATGGTGCTTAGATGGCTATTTTAATTTGATACTGCTTCAATGGCATATACCTGAATATTTTCTTTTATATGTTCCATTACTATGTATACAAGTGCAGATGTAGCTATGTGGTAAGAAGTTTGTTTCCCAACCGCATGGTCCCGGATTCGGTCACACTGCATCGTACCTTGGGCAAGTGTCTTCTACTATAGCCTAGGGCTGACCAAAACCTTGTAAGTGAATTTGGTAGACGGAAACTGAAAGAAGCCCGCCGTTTATACACACACACGCACGCACACACACGCACACACACACACGTGTGTGTGTGTGTGTGTCTGTTTTTTGTCGCTCACCATCACTTGGCAACTAGTGTTGATGTGTTTATGGCCCCGTAACTAGCGGTTCGGTGAAAGAGAGTGATAGAATAAGTACTGGGGTCAATTCATTCAACTAAAGATCCTTCAAGGCGGTGCTCCAGCATGGCCGTAGTTTAATGACTGAAGCAGATAACTGATAAAAATATACACCGCTTTTGTATTTGGTTTGCAAGATTCTTGATGTGAATACGTGTGTTGAAACAGGTTTTGTTATATCTCAGGAGGATCATCATGCAAATAATCGACACATTCACTGGTGCATGTGTTTATTGTCAGTATAATGATTCTCCAAGATACAATAAAGTTGAAATAAATATTTTCATTTAAAAATCCGTTCGTCATATTTCTAGCGATCACCTCTTCCGCATTACAAAATCGAAAACATTCTCGCTTCCCAATCATGTGGCCTTGAGTTCAGTCCCACTGTGTGGCACCTTGGGTAAATGTGTTCTACTCTATCCTCGGGCTGATGAAAACCTTGTGAGTGAATTTGAAAGTTGGAAACTGAAATATGCTCATCATATTTAATTATATATATATATATATATATATATGAGGTTTAATTAT
>NC_068985.1:15675617-15677308 GCF_001194135.2 Octopus bimaculoides
ATATATATGTATATTTATATATACATATATATACATATATATGTATATATATATTTATATATATGTGTTTATATATATGTATATACCTACATAAGTAAACAGAAAACGTGCTGAATACGCATGACGTTTTTAACTTTTTCATCCGGAATCTCATTGATTAGTCAAAACTTGTAGTCATGGAGCTGAACTGTTCCGGAGGACAAGCTGTGATCTAAACACGTAAATTATCAAAGGAAGGAAAACAACGAATTTGTAATTAGAACGTTTCGTCATTTCATACTGGAGAATATTGAAATTATTAATTAATAAGAAATTCGTACATACATACATACATACATACATACATACATATTTACGTATATGTTTCAACAATAGAGAGAGACCAAGTTACGCACGCTCGCCTGCAGTCATCCATTGATTCAAACGTAAGAACGTGAAAAGATAACACGAAGTTAATAGGTAAGTTGCTAGGTAGGTAGACAGATAGACTGAGAAGGCAGGTGGTAAGGTAGTTAAGTAGATAGTTTGACGGTAAATAAAAAAAAGACACAAAACAAGCAGTACATAATAGGACTGACATATATTTAGAAATAAACAGATAAAAAGATAATACATAATATGCTAAATAAACATGATATACTAATTAACCGCGTTGCTCTTTGCAGCTCATAGCACCAATAACGTTTTTTGTGCAAAAACAACGGCAATAGTTGTTAGCAATTTATTCTATGTCTATTATATCACTGCTTGTTGTCTAATATTATATTGTGTATTATGGCTAACTATGACGAGAGAAGGGGCATTTTTGCCGCCTAAGTAAACTTTGCCATTCATCGTTCTACGATCGATGAAATAATAATTCCAGTGAAGTACTGGGTTTGTTATCATTGATTCTACTCTACCTGGATATTCGTGACATCATGCTGAAGTAAGAAATCATTTTAGGTAACTATGGCCTGAGATCTATAGAAGATACTTAACTGGAGATAGAGCGTGAAATTCGTGTTCGATTATTGTTCGAATCTGGTTCAGTTTTACTTTTGCTTCTGATTTGTTTTACTTTTATTCCTCTTATTTCAGTTATTGGACTGGTGCCATGCTGGGGCACCGTCTTAAAGGGTTTAGTCGAACAAATCGATTCCAGTACTTACTTTTATTTAAGGTTTGGTCCTTATTCTATCGGTCGCTTGTGCCGAATTGCTAAATTAAAGGGAGGTAAATAAACCCACACCAGTTGTTAAGCGGTAGTCGAGGACAAATACACAGACAAATACAAAAAGCACACACACATGTAGTCGCAGGTGTGGCAGTCTGCACGAAACTATCGCCTCTTGAATCACTTTGTAATTTCTACTGATTGTGTGCGTGTATATATATATATATATATATAAAATTTGGCACTCCGTCGCTTACGACGTCGAGGGCTCCAGTTAATCCGATCAACGGAACAGCCTGCTCGTGAAATTAACGTGCAAGTGGCTGAGTACTCCACAGACACGTGTACCCTTAACGTATTTCTCGGGGAGATTCAGCGTGACACAGTGTGACAAGGCTGACCCTTTGAATTACAGGCACAACAGAAACAGGAAGAAAGAGTGAGAGATAGTTGTGGTGAAAGAGTACAGCAGGGTTCGCCACCATCCCCTGCCGGAGCCTCGTGGGGCTTAAGGTGTTTTCGCTCAATAAACACT